>NC_056739.1:1300165165-1300312665 GCF_019279795.1 Protopterus annectens
CCAAGGCTTATACATTATCTAGTTATGTAAGTATTCTCTGCACTGCAACAACAGAAAGGCTTTCAATGTTGGCAATTCTTTAACAGTATGCTTATTAAAGCTTACTTAAATCTTACAATCTCAGACAAGTTTACCTGATGGTCATTAAAGCATTGCTACTTAAACACATAGCAAAAGGCACTTTCTGAGTAATAATAAGTTTAAATCAACAGTATAAAAAGATGACAGAAATCAGAACATTCTGCAAAATCAAGGACAGAATAAAAGTTGTACTTGTGTCTACCTTGGATGGGGGGATACTCTGCACATTTACATTGTATAACTGCTCCTTGCCTTGCTTGGACACATCCAGAGTCACTACATGGGGGAGTGGGGTGCAACAAGTATGTCACAATTTGAAATGTATCTGGCTGACTGTGATGGCCCTGACACATTTGTCATACCTCCCAACCTCAGAGCAAGAAATCTGGACAAAGCCATACATAGAAGTGGGACAAAGGTCCAAAAATAAGGACATTTTTTTAAATATTGCTCTTATAAACTTAGAAAGATAATAGAGTAGGTCTTGCATTAGTATGAATTTTCTGAAGGGTATGAAATCTGAAACTCAAATGTCTGTCATTATTTTTTAACTTCAGCCTTTAATGATTTGCCAGTAATTTGCCAAAAAAACACAATTTTATGAAAAATGGACCAAAAATGTGATGAAAAAATATAAAATAGCCACACAATACAGCTGGGAACCTGTCAAAGAAGGGACACTTTTTTAATATTAGTACTGCTAACTTGAGCAGCTGACAAAATAAAAGAATCTGCATGCATTTCTGAAATAAAAGTAATCTATAACTCTGATTATTAGAGTTATTTCTTAATTGTAAACCCCCCACATTTTCTTCCAAAATTGCCATTTTGCGGCAGGATTATTAGGAGAAGAGCAACATTTTGAGCCAAAATTGAGGACAGTTGAGAGGTTTGGATATGCCTAATTCTATAAAGCAATTTATTTGCATGTACCTTTCAACCTGTTAATGCAGGAAATTTGGACAAGGCCAAATATACTGGGGGCACATATAAACAGTAGTAAAAATTGTTGTATAAATTGAGACAGTTGATAGAATAACAGGTCTTGCTTTAGCATGCATTTTTCTGAAGGTTATGAAGTCTGAAACTCAGTGTCTTGTCATTATTTAGTGACTTAATTTCTAAATTATTTGTCAGAAAGCCACACATTTTATGAGGAACAAACCAAAAATAAGAAGTAAAACTCTATTCATTCTGTGAAATTCTGGACAGTTGAGAGGTATAGTTCAGCCAGGGCTGTCTTTGAGTTTGCCACCCTTCCCCCTCACAAAATCATGGTCGAATGGAGCCTCCCCTCTGCAGCCATTCCAATGAACAATACTTGGCTATTTCACCCCATTTACCATAAACACTAATGTGCATACTGCTTTACTTCTATGACAATTTGGACTTCATTTGAAAGTTTCATTTTGCATTTTACAGCACAAACACTAAAACATCTGCTAAACAAAGCAATGCAATCTCACAATGAAAACAGACTTATTAGCATTAAAACGTCTCTGCCCTTGAAACTCACATTCATTAAAACAGCATTGAAACCCACATTCAAAGAAAATACATTTTGCCAGTGGCAGATAAAGATTAACTTTGGGCTGTTTTCATATCATAGGCCCCTTGCACACGAAACATACATGTGCTCTTTGATACAGCTTCTTGATTGTATTAAATTATATTCCTTGTACAATATAGTACAGTTGTTAGAGGGCATTTTAAATTTGTTGTTTTGAACATTTTTCCAGTAAACAATGAAACAAAATGCATGCACCAATTATGACAAAACTGCCCAATTCAGAACATTTCTATCATTAAAGTCTACTCAAACTTCTACAGTCCACCAGTATCAGTAAATATGCACAATCTCTGAAGAAGTAAAAGTCATCTAAATAATTCCACATTAAAGAAATCTGTAACTAATGAAGAGGTTGCTGCTAGAAAACAACTTTATAATTCATTGTTTCATCTACAAATAAAGTACCTGTTGCCCTTGAGGAATAAATTGCCTATGTTGTATTAAAAAAAACAATAAGTTAGTAATATTGCAATAGGGAATGGATGACAAACTGATAACAGGTTCATATAGTTACTAGGTATCTTCACCAAAAAGGACTGTAGCATCCACCCTCTTTACAATACTGTACAGTATCAGCAATGCATCTACCTACTGTGGGAGTAGAACCCACAGCCTTCTGCATCAAAAGCAAGTACTCTGCCTGTTATGCTATTAACAATGCAAGTGGACTCAGCATAAGCAGCACTAAACTTTTGTTCCCCTGCAGCTCTCAGCTTCTTGCAAAATCTACTTGACACTCAGCTGTATCTCTGAATTTTGCAGCACAAGAAATCTGGAAAAAGCCAAAATGTGTGTGTGTGGGGGGGGGGGGGATGGGGGCAAAAGACCAAAAAACAGGGACACATTTTAAACATTGCTTATATAATGTTGGAAAGTTGCTAGAATAAAATGCTGTGCTACCACCATACATTTCACTGCCAAGGTTTAAACCCAGAACCCTGTGCAAAATAGTCAGAGCAACATACCACTATGCCAAATCATGTGTTTTATGAAAGAGCGGAAGACTGAAACTTAAATGGCTACCATTTAGTGAATTCAGTTCTCACCATAGCTATCAACATCTTAGCACAAAACACCTGAACAAAGCCAATAATGGGAGAATACAGCCCCCAAACATATTCAGTGAATTCAGTTCTCACCATAGCTCTTAACCTTGGCACAAAAAACCTGGACAAAGCCAATAATGTGGGAATACAGTCGCAAAAATTGGGACAAATTTCAAATAGCCATCTTATAAACTTAGAAAAGTGCTATAATAATCAGTTTTGTGTTACCATGTACTTTCTGAAGAATATGAATTCTGAAATTCAAATGCTTGTCATTTTTATTTATTTAACATTTGTTAACCAAGAAAGTCTGACTTGGAACAAAAGCCAATTTTCAGTAGAAACAAATGTCTTTGTAAGATGGGAGGACACACACAAGCACAGGAAGAACATGCAGACTCCACAAAGAAGGCACCCCAGCCAAGTATCAAACCAGACAACCTGCAGCTGTCAGGCAACAATTTTACCACTGCCTGCTGACTATGCTAAGAAACAAAAATACAGAAACCACAGATTTTATGAGGAACAGAACAAATATGACGCAAAAATCTGCAAACTTTTATAAATGGTGGTAGGTAGGGAATTCAGGCTCTTGCCACTGGGCCCCAAGGTACAGGGTTCAAGCCTTATTCTCTATCCACCACCATGTAGCAACTGGGGCATTACACACACACATTACATGAGCCAAAGCTGCTGTAAAGCAAAGTCCTTTCTGTGCCAAGTAATTCCTGTTCTGTTGTAAATCCCTCCCTTTCTGTGCCAAGTAAAGCCTGCACTAAATCCACCAAGTAAATCCCTTCCTTCCTATGAGAGCACTTAGTCCTTTCTGCCTGTGGATGTTGCAGTTTGATCCCCTTAGTTGTAACTGCATAGACTGCTGGGAAAATATAGAGTTGAATGTTGTCTTCATATTCCGGACTGCTGGTGGAGACAGTCTGGATTCTGTGCACATGCTCCAGACTGGTTCACCAGCAGTCTGTAGGCTGCGAGTGTGCATGTGCTAGGGCTCACTTTTTTATTTTCTCTTTTATTTTTATTTTTCTCTTTTATTTTATTTTCTTTTTTGTTTTATTTTACCTTTTTACAGCTGGGGGGGCTGCAGTCCTGCAGTCCAATAGCACGAGCCACCCCTGCACAGTACACTCTCTCATTTAGATGGCCTCATAATCCTCGGATGGTCTCACAGCCTTTAGAAAGAAATGCTGCAAAAAATTGTAAACATTTGGCAATCCTTCCCCTTCTAGAAAACAAACAGAGCTAAGTTGTTTTGGTAGGAGAGCATCCTAAATACTCATCTTTACAGGAAAGCTGTTTTATTTCCTGTCTTTCCAAGTCTTTGTACATCAAATCCATCTTCAGTCTTGTTAATTGCTTCACTGTTGTAGCCACAAATGCTTTCAGATAAGAAATATTTATTTTTTTCTATCCCTCAACTTTACTCTTAGATCTTCTGAAATTAGATGGTAAGCAGCTGTCTAAAGCCAGCCACTTGGTTTAAACATTTTCTATCTATAAATAGCCAGTGAGGTCTTGCTAGTCAGAACCTCTCATCTCATCTCTAGGATTCCACCCTTCTTTATTAGTTCAGCTGGTTGCTGGCTCTTTACTGTAGCGTTTTCAAGTGTGCATGGCAGAGTATATTAGAAAAACAGGCCACTCATTTCAGCTAAATCTTCCAACACCATCTACAAGACATACAATACAGTAAATATAAACAAAGAACTTTGTTCTTTGATTTAAATAATGTCTTAGGGCATTCTAAGCAGTTGCAATCAAGAAGGCATTCAAATGAAGAAATTCAACTGAGCAAAAGTGCAAGTTAAATCAACTCACCTTCACAGGAGGTCTGTCTCATATGACAGTCTTATTGCTTAAATATTTTGATTTATTTTGGTATATACTTTTTATTTCTCCATATCAGTAATCTTCTGAGGCACTCCTTAATTTAATAGCTTTGGCTTCTAGCTCTCTGCAGTTTATTCCCCTTGGTTTATGTATGAGCAGGAAAATGTCACTTATTACACTTGCTCTCTGCACTGTAAATGCCACTGGGGTGGGTGAGGGGATATATGGTTTATAAAACAGAGTATTAGCAATTGAATATATTGTTTATAAAACAGGGTAGTAGCAATCGCTATATGTCTTGAATAAAAAAAAAAAAAGATGTTTGCTGAGTAGGTATCATTTAGCACATTATGGACAAGATTAAAGGGCAGATCAGTATGTCATAGTTAGTGGGATTTGTTGATGGTTTCAATCACTTCTCAGATCCCAAAACAGTTCATTCTTAATACTTTAGTAAGACTTACAGCAAGCAGTACTATATAGTCCAAGCTTTAAAATCTAAATCAGCTCAGAGATTCCCATGGCCTGTGGTTATTTGAAAAATGATGGGCAAATAAATTTAATTTACATTGGACAGCATCTTACACAGGAAAAAAAGTTAATCAGAACTGGGGAAGGGCGCTGTATTTCATTCTCTTCTAATGTAGATGTAAGCAGCTGACGGGGTCATGACCCTGTCTTTCTAGTACAGCATTACATTCAGCTAAAATATTTGCTAGCAAAAAAAAAAAAAGTATGTGTGCTAAAAGCAAAAAGTAATATGCCAACCAATCTGTTACACACAGTATTTCAACTGGATTTGTTGTCATATCTTGTTGAAGCAGTTTTTATTTGATAAGTGGTCATTTTTACAGCAAAACCAGTGGTGTGTTGAATTCACCTTTGTCTGGAATCTGTAATATTAAGTGTCACTACATAGAAAACCTGAAAAATAATTTTCAGTTTCACCTTGGTCAGTTGAAATGCCAAAGAGAAAGGTCAGAAGGCTGATGAAGCATGAAGATGATTAAGAATGGAGGATTCAGCAGTTTCATAATGCACAGCTCATCATCTCATTACACATCCCTCTGTCAGGCTAACAATCTCGTAACAGAAGAAAATGAAATAGTGTCACTGAACTTAACAGTAACAACTGCCTTTTTCAGAAGATGTGCCATGAAAGCTAAATATCAGTGAAATAGTGGAGTGCTGATTTGACTAGTAAGAGTCTTTAACATTAGTATGTAATAGATTGGAATTTCTTGCTATACCAATGTTTAATCATAAGATTCTCACTGTCCTTGCATTTGCACTTTAAAATATATTTACAAAAATCAAGATTTGAACAATAAGCAGGCAAATCCATGGCACAGAGAGATACAGTGACAGAGTCTAGACTAGGACCCTAAGGTATCAGGTTTGAGTAGTGGCTGAGTGCAAAAACTAGGACTGGGTGAGAATGTGGGGATGGTGCCGGATTGTTCATCGGGGGTGGGGTTCATTTTGATATGTTGCATTGCTGACACCTTATGGTGAAAGAGGTGCAAACCATGTAAACACAAAAGGTTGGGAAAAAGTGGTCAACATCAGCCATGCAGCATTTGCATGGTAACTCTGTGTTCACATGGGGAGAAGTATACCTGTACGTTTGTTGAGAAGTGCAACAGGTCAGACATATCCACCACCAGGTAAAAGAGTTAGGCTAACAATAAATAAAACCTGGGGTTTGAACAAATTACATTCCAGTGGTGCTCATCTCTCTCTCCCTGCCTGGACAGTAACATGAGGTTGCAAGAAGGTAATTCACTTTGGAAGCCAGAGACCTGTGTCGTGGGGTGAAATAGGAGGCTAAGACAAGGAGAGTAAGGACATATATGAAGCATCTAGGGGGCTTGGTGGTCAGCAGTATCTGAGAAGAAAAGTATAAAAATTAAAAAATAAAAATATAATTGCTATGTATTGTCATGTCAGAATTCATGCTTTTGAAGTATGTAATTCACACTGAAAAAAAATCAGGTTTGAAAAGCAATGTAGATTGTTTATGCATTCCATTATCACTTACACGCCATCACACAATAAATCAAATTACTGCATCTCCATACTCAACAAGACTTCTTGGCAAATACCTGAGTTTCCATTTCACTTGAAGTAGAAGTTAAGTCTGTGCTGTGGATTATACACCCCTCCACTTACATAACTCTGTCACTAGTACTGTGAAACTGCAGACCATGATTTATCATCTCAGTTCTCGATACATAAAACATGACACTTTCATAGATAACAATAAAGTAAGACTTTGCTTAATTTTCATTTCACTGAAAAATTGTATTGTTTACTAAATACAGAATTTTACATAACATGTCTGCATGCAGTATGAACTTTTCATAGGATCATAGGATTAAAGGAGTTTACTAGGCTAATCATCCTGGGGCCCTTACAAGCCTAGCCAGGAGTTTATCCCCAAAAAAGAAACCTCAGTCAGCAGATGCTGCCCCTGTCAATGAGGGACAAAGGTGGAACCCCTGGGACAAATTTATGGTTTCCTATCCTCTCATCAAGATTGCATTTGAAGAGGGCCAGTGAGGTAATCTGACATGTTTGTTTGTTTGTGTCTTTCGGCTTTTCCTAGTTAGGGGTCGCCACAGCGGAACTCCGGTCCGCTAATGATTGGCAGTAGAGTTTTACGTGCTGGCTTGCCAGGCCTAACGCACAACCTTCAATGAAGGAACGCCCATTCATGCATGTCGTCACACAGAAGACGCTCTAACTGAGAATCAAACGGGCAACGTCTAACTGTGAGGTGACAACATATGGGAAGTCTGTTCCAGAGACGGAGCAGCCTCTGGGAGACAAACCTGTCTCTCCAGCAGTTTTGTTGATGTTGCATATTAGATTTAGGCCTATTGAGTTGGTAATGCGAGGGGAGTTAGACTTATGGAAATGGAGCATCTCTAGTAGGGCAGGGTCTGATAATGCCTTTAGGCGAGACACAGATCAGCTCTGAGCAATCTGTATGATACCAAGTAGAGTGATAGTGATTTAAGCCTGTCTGCATAGGATAGGTGTTGTAGGCCATGGATTCTTTTTGTGAGGTATTTCTGTGGCATTTCCAGTTGGTGCAGGTGTTTGGAGAGGTACATACCAAACCGGACATTATACTCAATTATAGGTCTAATAAGGGAGGAGTACAGAGAGGTAATAGCCTACTTTTTTCGAGATGCAATCCCTTTACTTATAGGATGAACTAAAGTAAAAGGCTTTTCTAATCACAGCTGCCACATGGTGGTCAAATGTGAGATTGTTGTCAACCTGAGTACCCCGGTCTCTCACCATAGGTTGTGTGCTTAGGGGGTTGCCATTGATGTGGTAATCAGTAGGGGCCATGCTTTTGTCAAATGATACGAGAATACATACATTTATTTACTGTTCAGCATAGTTGTCTGCATCATCTGGGGGGGGGGGTGAAGCAGAAGTATGGACTTTTACTTTATAATTAATTAGAAAGAGCTTTTACTTTATAATTAATTAGAAATAGAGTGCTAGTAAGTTACTTGGTGCAATTAGATGTTTACATATTTGGCACATTGCTCTCTACAGTGTCACAAATAATGAAGGTGGCAAAAGAAAATGAAAACAGAATCAGAGAGATTGCCTGGCATTGTAAAGCAATGCATTTTTATGTACTGCCCAAGTGATTTGAGATTAGTTAGTGGTACAGGCGTCTGATGGTGACAGGGAGGAGGGGTATGCCTGTCCTCTGGGTGTGGGGAGGGAGCATGATGAGCATCTCTCTAGTGAAGCTATGTGTGGGGGGGTGTCGCCATGTTGGGGGGCTGGGAGTGATAGGACAGAGTATGCATGGCTATCCATGCTATGGAATGAGCTGAAGTTACCCCACATTACTCACCCATCTAACCATAATGTCTACATGCAGGTGAAGGACCTAGGGCTTGCTTGCCTGTAAGTATGATGGTAAGGCTTCCTCACTCTTCTCCCAGATTCAGTGGATGCATAGTCCATGTAGCCAGCAGAGTGTTCTTATCTTAAGGGATGGGAATTACCTGGCAATGGAACATGCCAGGCAATTCTTTAAGATAGTGGCACTGAAAAGAAGGGCCTATGGGGAACCTGGGGAATCTGAAGTCAGTGATAAGCTGGCCAAAAAAGAAAAATACAGAAGTAGAATTGGAGGAGCATGTCCATTTTTCTAAAGTAATAGTCATACATGTATCCTTCTACATGTCTACTTCATAAAGATGGTGGTGCCTTGTGTGGCAGTGGCCTCTCCGGCTCCCATGTGCACTTTTGTGTGCTGGTCTATCGAGTGTGCAGTTGACTATGGCAATGGTGTTTGTGGAGTCCTTGGTGGAATTTTTTTTTTTTTTTTGCTGAAATGCTGGATTATGGAATTTTGGGCCTACAATGGTAAGCCGAGCTGGATACGGAGTGTGGGATGTGGAGGCCATGAGATTTAAAGAAACCAGATCTGTTTTTATTAGTAGCTGGTAGATGGACTGGATTTTGAGATGTGGCAGATGGTGCTGGTGGTACAGGTGATGATGATATTGATGGTCTGGAAGGTGAAGCTTGAGGAGATTTATCTGAATGTTGTGGTCTTTTGGGCCTGCAGGTAGCAGCAGTTGGGAGGTCAGTGGTGTCAGAAGGAATGTCGGAAGGAAGGAAGGACTGGGGCTTGAATGTTAATGGTGTGGCCGTTCAGGACTGTAGGTAGTGGCAGTTATGAAGTCTGTGGTGTCAGACGGATGGACAGAGCACAAATGGACTTGTACGTTGCTGGATAGAGTGGGAGATGGAGACGGTGTGAAGTACTGAGTGCTGTAGTCCTTGGAATCATGTTCGGTTTCACGGTTGACTCGTTCACTGCTGTGATATGTGTTTTTGTGTTGTTATTGTTTCTGTGCCGAAGTGCTTATGTTTTGTGCTGACCTTTGGAGAAACATAACTTCGTTCAACTGTATGCAATGCTTGTATGTGGCTGAATGACAATAACGTTACTTTTTTATTTTTTTTAATATAGTTAAATAATGGAAACATTTAAGAAATGATGAAGAAATTATTATCTTTGCATAAAACATTCAATATTATGCTGACCTGATCACAGAGACAAAAGTAATTCATGGCTGGAGAGGCTGTTTTACATCACAGCACTGAAATTAATAGGAGAAGGACAGTGATTTGACACTAAGTCTGGGAAATGCACACTTATGGGAACATGAACCTTATATATGAGGTGACACTATATTGGAAAAATCATTTCTTCACTTGAAGGTTCAGTGACCTCAGAGCTGATTATCTTAAGTAAGGAATTAAAGGACACAAATGCCTTTACATAATTGCTATTGGGTAGATGTGTCTCCATGAAAAAGTAAAACATTTAAGATATTATATAAATACTCTGTTGAACTTTTCTTTGTTTCATCAAAATAACATCCACAATAAAGTATGACTCTTACCCTATACCCAGCATTAATGAACATACCCAAGACCACATGTATCTAATAATGTAATGAAGAGACTGAATCATGTTGTTAATTCCAGATAAAATGGTAGGTAGCATTCAATAAAATGTAAGTGTTTAATAAACAACAGGCCAGATTCAGAAAGGTTACTGTGAGTTCTACAAGAGGTGTACACTTCGCAGTGACCATTTCTGATTCAGAGACAGCTCTACCATAGTGCTGCAATGTGAAGATGTGCAGCACCATGCTGGGCTGCCTCTGTGGCCATTTTACATGCCAATGACCCTGTCCAGGGACAGGGATATGCCAATTAGAAATATGCTTTCCCCTTAGAACTGCCTGCAGTAATACATTTACACAGCTGCATGATTCAGAGACTCAGTTGGCTGTGTAAATTAGCATGGCTACTTGCGGTAATAAACATGGCCAAAAATGCATGTTCATCCTGAACATGTAAGTACTGGGGAGTTTAGTGGTCAAGTAGTGTTAGGGGGTGCATGAGTGTGCCTATGTGTTATATGCGTGTCTGTGTGTATGTATGAGTGTGTGTGTCTGTCTTGTAAGTAGCAATAGGAGAATTAGGTAGGGGTAGGTGAGGTGTGTGTGTGTATTTGAGTTTGTGTGTTGGTAGTTTGGAGTGATAGCCCTTCATAGGTTCATAGGTAGGTACTAGGCTATTTGCCCTAGGGCCTATATAAGCCTAGCCAAACAGTACCCTGGCGTTTGCCACCCAAGAAAATTATTTTCCTGTGCCCCTGTCAAGTAGAGCCACAGAAGTGATCCCCGGGGTGAATTTCCTATCTCCCATCCAATCATCAAGATTTTTCTTGAAGAGTGCTGATGAGGAGCTTTGTTTGATATAGATAGGTAGTTTGTTCCAGAGTATGGGAAGTCTCTGGGACAGGAATCTATCCCTCCAGCATGTTCTGTTTATTGTGGTGACTAGGTTTAGGTCCCTAGAGCATGTAGCTCAGAGGGATTGGGATTTCTTTACGTGGAGCATGTCCAACAGCTCTAGGTTTGACATAGCTATGTATGTTAGGCAGAGATTGCCTCTGAGTAGGCGATATGCGACAGAGTAAAGCTGGAGTTTTTTGAGACGGTCTGCGTAGGGCATCTGCTTGAGGCCAGTAATCCTCTTTGTGAGGTATTTCTGTGGCCTTTCCAGTTGTTGTAGATGTCTTGTGAGATACATACCAAAAGGGGCGTTGTACTCTATAATGGGTCTAATGAGTGATGAGTAGAGGGGAACAATGACCTCTTTTTTCCTGGATGAGAAACCTTTTGTGATGAGGTAGAAGGATTTCCTGAGTACTGTGGCGATGTGATTATCAAACACAAGACTACTGTCCACCTGTGTCCCAAGGTCTCTTATCACACTTTTGGTGTTAAGTAGACTACCGCCTATGTGGTAGTTCATGGGTACAGAGTTTTTACCAAAAGGGATGACAATGCACTTTTTGGCATTGAGCTTGAGGCCATGCTTTGACACCAGGCATCTGTCTCAGTGAGGCCCTTTTGTAGGATGTCCACATCATTAGGAGTTTTGATTATGGCTCCTAGTTCGCAGTCATCTGTGAAATTTGTTAGTCAATGACATTCTGTGTTAGCCTGTACTTCAGAGAAGTAGATACCAAACAGGAGTGGACCTAGGACTGGACCCTGTGGTACTCCACTTGTCACTGGTCTGAAGTTGGATTTAGAGTCTGCTACTTTCACAGTGTGGGTTCTGTCAGTGAGCCAGTTGGCAACCCATCTTGTGACATAGGGATTTTTTCCTAGTTTAGTGAGTTTGTCTATAATTCCAGAGTGGGGGATGGTGTCAAAAGCCTTGGCAAGATCTAGATAGGCTGTGTGTACCACCTTACCCTCAACTACGGCTTTGGTGACCGCTTCAAAGAAGTTTATTAGGTTTAGGAGACATGATCTGCCTTTTAAAAACCCGAACTGGGTAGGGTCCAGAGTTGTGAGATTACCAGTGTCATTGTTCATAAGTTCCATGATGATACACTCCATAGCCTTGCAGACCAGGCTCATCAGGCTAATGGTGCAGTGGTTCCAGGGGTCCATGGTAGCTCCCCCTTTGTGGAGTGGGATAACCGTTGCTGTGCGCCATTCAGTGGGCACAATGCCTGAGGTGAGGCTATGACTGAACATGGTACTTAGGTGGGGTGCCACTTTATTCTGTAGTTCATGTAGAACACAGCCTGGGATGTTGTCAGGTCCCACGGATGCTGTGTTCTTGGCTTTGGAGAGTGTGTTTTTTACCTGTGCAGCCGTGATTACAGGTACTTTGCATTCTTCTGGTATAGAGATGGGCCCTTTAGTGGATGAGAGAGGGGTAAAATTAGCACTGAATCTATCTGCCAGGATGTTGGCAATATCAGTTGGTTCTGTATATTTAGTGCCATTGTGCTGTAACTCAGTGCAGATCTGAGTGTTGCCATTGAGATTCTTAACATAGCTATAGAATGCTTTGTGGTTGTCTTTAGAAGCAGTGGCGATTTTGTTTTCATAACCAGCTTTGGAGGATTTTATGAGGGATCGCAGCTTCTTACTGAGGCTGACCACAGAGTTCCTCCAATCATGGGATTTTACTCTTTTTTGCAACAGTTTCTTTCTTCTGTTGTAGAGTTTGTTTAGAGCAGGGGACCACCAGATTGGCTTCCTTTTTTTGGAGGATAGCATCTTGGTTCCATGCACTCGTGTAAGTGCTTATAAAGTGCAATTGTATAGGATTCAGTAGTCATGTTTCTATTGTCCATCAGCATGGGTGTCGTGAAGTTTGCCACTTCTGTCTTAAGAAGCGTGAAGTTGGCTTTGGAGAATTTTTTACAGTGGTTTCCCTAATGTGGAGTGGGGGCGGGATGTGGATGTATAGGGTGATTTGCTTGTGGTTGGATCTGACCAATGAGGAATTGACCTCTGGTGTGGAACACCGGTTGCCCATGTTGGTAATGACCAGGTCTAGGATACTGCTGCCCCTGGTGGGGGTGTGGATAAGTTGATCCAAGGCATTGGAATTTATGAATTCCAGAAAATGTTGAGCACAAGAGTTGGTACATGAGTAGTTTTCCAGTTAATGGTGGGGTAGTTGAAATCGCCCATTATTAGGGTGTTAGGTTGTACCCTAATATTTTCCAGTGTATCAAGAAATGAGGAGTGAGAATCCTGGGGCATAGGTGTGTATCTGTAGCAAGCTACAATTTGCATTGTGGTCTTGCCCAGAGTTAGTTGCACTTGGATAATCTCAGATGCATTATGCTGAACAACTAGCCTGGAGGTGTGGATATCCTTAATGAATATGGACATGCCTCTGCCTTTGGTGCTTTGGTCCAGGTTAGGTGGCCAAAAGGTGTGGTATGAATTATAGCCTGGTAATGCAGGAGTGCCCTCTGGAGCCTTGAACCAGGTCTCTGTCACTGCACAGATGTCGATTTTCTCCATTTTAAGGAGTGCCTCGAGTGAGTGCATTTTGAGGTTTAGACTTCTAGCATTAAGTAGCATTACCCTCAGATTTTGCTTGCTTGTAAATGTTACGGTGGTGAATTTGTCATTTGAATCTTGCCTGAAAAAGGCATTATAGGGGTGGCAAGAGCCTTAGCTGGTGTCTGGAATCCCAAGGGCAACAAGTGCAGGCCATCTCTGGCAAAGCATCGTGGTTTGTCGATCATGTCATCCAGGCAGACAGATACTGGATCCACTTAGAATGACACCAGAAGCTTAGCCAATTGTTGAAGTCAATCATTTTGTCCTTGTACTGTGGTATCATTCTGGGTGATGGCAGGATGCTACTCAGGGCTAGGGTCATACCTACCTGAGCTACAAGATCAGAAAGCTCCTCCATGTCTATTTTCATGTAGTCCAGGGAGGTACGTCTCAGGTCATTCACACCAACATGGACAATGACAGAGTCATATTTGTACTTGCTGTGGAGTGACCTGAGTGCATGCGTTATGTGGCTGACCCTGGCACCTGACAGGCAGCTGACAGTAACTTTCTCCTTGTTTAGCCTGGTGAGAGGAACATCAGTATGGCTGACTATAGAGTCACCTATGACTAGAGTGTTTGGTACGTTGTTATGCCTTATGGGCTGTGGTTGAGTGGCACACTGAGTTTGTGGGCTATGTGTCATTTGGGTTGTGTTGGGGGGTGGATGTTGCTTGTGTTTCTGCTTTGGAAGTCCCTGTTGCTTGGGTAGATTTTTTTTGAGAGCCTCCACGATTGTGGGTGTGTGATTTGTGTTTATATGTGTGTGTTTTGGTGGTGTAGGTTTTGAGAGACTATGTGATGAGTGCGGTGTGGTGCAAGTGTTTACCTTCTCCTCTTGACTGTCTAGTCCAGTCTTGGGTGAAGAGAGCTTTGTTTCCAGTTTGGTTATATAAGTGCATCTCTTACAGGTTGTAGTGTTGGGTGGTAGGAGGAGAGGGTTGTCTATGTACATGATGCAATTGCTGCATTGCCCCAAGATGCCCAGATTCATCAGGTAGACAGGAAAAAAACACCGGGAGCTGCCCCTTAGACATGCCTGGATAGGTGCTTATTTATTAAGTACTAAAAACTGTTTTCCTCTAGACAAGTGAGGAAAGTTGAGTGCTATAGTAGTTTGTAGCTTATTTAGTGCTTACAATGAGTTCTGAACAAGCGCTGAGCTCAAAGAAACAGATGAGTGCTAAAACTAGAAAACCAGCTCGTTCTAAGAAACAAAATTAACCTAGAAGGATTCCCTCCAACACAGAAAGGTTTGGGGGCTCAGAAGCTTAAAAACAGTCCTGGATACAGCAAATCTGTATCTGGACTAGACAACTTATAGGAAAGGCAGGAAACAAGCTTAGAAAAAAAAAACATATTTTTTTATATATCTATATATATATATATATATATATATATATACACACACACACACACACACACATATATATATATATATATATATATATATATATATATATATATATATATATATATATTTTTTTTTTTTAAGTGGAAAGGAGGAGCAGAGGCTAACTGGGTTGGCCTTCTCAAATGTTCTCCCTGGAATAGGTAGAATGAGGTAATGACACTAGACTGGGAGGAGTGTCCCAGATCAAATTTACAGTAGGGGTGGGCAAGTGCAAAGCCGCCAAGTATAAAAACATGATACCAAGAGTGAGGGAGGATGGGAAACAAAAATCAGAAAAAACAAACCCAAACAGATGCTTAACAATACAAACTTAATACCTCACACACTGAGTAAAATAAAAGTGCTATAAATAACTCAGAAACAAGCAAAAAACAGGATACTTAATGTTATATATCACAGATTAGTTAGCTCAGAGCGCTTCCTCCGACTTCCTCTGATTAACTCAGTATGAAATGGCAGAAACAGTCATAAGTTAACTTCATAAGTAACAAAGTTAAAATCTGAAACGACTTTAAAAAATGCTTGAAAGAACCAATGAGGTGCTTACTCCAAGGCGTAGTCCAGGCAACCCCTGTCAGTCAATGACAACAAACAATTCACTCTCACTGAAATGCTATACTGGGTTTGGCTAAGCTATGATGGCCTGGTACATGTGCTCAGACACACAGCCTCCACTAACAAACAACTAGCCCCAAAACACAAGCCTGAATATGGGCAATGCTACATTACCAACACTACTTAGGTAGAAAAAAATGCAGAAATGTTTAAACAGATAAAGGATCAAGGAGACTCTAGAGAATGCTTTTAAATGCAAGCAAGTTATATGATACACTCCTAGCAGGAAATCAGAACAAAGAAACACAACCAGATGCTTAACAATTGTAAAAAATTCTACTTAATACCTCACATACAGTGAGTAAAATAAAAGTGCTACAATTAACTTAGAAATAAGAAAAAAACAGGATACTCAATGTTATATATCACAGATTAGTTAGCTCAGAGCCCTTCCTCTGACTTCTTCCGATTAGCTCCGTGTGAAATGGCAGAAACAGTCATAAGTTAACTTCTTAAGTAACAAAGTTGAAACCTGAAACCCTTCTTCCACACACCCTTAGATGAACAAGCAAAGCCTGCAACACTGGTTTGAGAGAACCACTAGTCACCAGAGATAACTTTTCAGGGTTGGGGAAATGCTTGCTGACACCACGGAAAGAGTTGCAGACATGGATAGGGGAAACACTAGCCACCAGTGATAACATTGTAAATATGGGTTGGGAGAAACACTAGCCATCAGGCAGAACATCTCATGCCTTAACAGAACTTACCCATAGTGGGGATGGGGAAAGCACTAGTTTTCAGGACATCTAATTAGCATAAAGTGTGAATACCAAAAAGCACATAGCTCCTAACTCTTCCAGTACTATTGTGGGATGCTACTCAGAAACATGTCTAAAAAACAGAGAGCGACAAAAATGATGGGAAAATATTAGCACATTATAAAAGAGACAGTGCAAAATCTATAGACTTTAATGACCCTTACTGAAACATTCTATCACAAAAGATCATTTATTTTTGTTTCGGAAAAAGAGATAAGAAATATACATGTCTTCTTTCTATAAACTACTGATGCCACTGGTATGTTGATCCTGTAGAGTGGTTTTCTTTGTACTAGACAGCTTCTAAAATAATGTGGGATGAGAGGGACTCAGAAAATCGTGTGAAGGAAATCAAGCTTAAAAATAGGGGCATACCTCCAAAAATAGGTACACTATGTGCAGGGGTAAATCAGGCCTAAACATAGGTACATTTCACCAAAACAATGACAGTAGGGAGATGTGGGCATCAATGACTGATTAAATTCATCTGTGATTTATGAGGGCAGGAAAAAGACAACATCAGGGGCATTCTCACAATACAGGGACAGGTATTGGTATGTTTGTATGTGTGTATGTTTGTGTGGTGCATGTGTGTGTGAGTGCGTGTGTGGGGGGTGCCTGTGCTTCTGCAGCCACTAGTAATTACTGCAGGAAGCGCTGATCTGCACTGGCAGTAGTTAATGGCGATTCACAGTCATGAAAATCAGTAGATAGTAAGATACTTCTTCATTGTGGCTAAGTATCTTTGAATTGAAAGTCTCCATATCGCAGACACAGGTCTTTTTAGTGCAGTTCTCAGTGAGTGTGTTGGAGTTCTTTACAAATCTCAAAGATTATGATTCACAGAAAGTTATGCACACAGATACAAGGAATAAGAAAGAAGGTCTCAAACATGAAACCTGCAAAGAAAAAAGGTTGATATTGACAGAATGGTAAGTGGCTCAAGACCTGTGCATCAGCAACCAAACTTTGAAAACAAAATATTGATTTTAAAGAAGGAAAGGATTGTTATGTGTTCAAGAGGACATGTAGCTGAACAAATGTAATGCATAAATAAACCAATGAATAAAGATGCATTCACTAGTTTTGTGGTTGTGAAAGCAACAGACATTTATAACAAGATTTACTGAAGACAACAGGTCAGTAGCATCATACCCTTACCATTTACACACACACACACACACACACACACACACACACACACACACACACACACACACACACACACACAAACACAAGGCTGACTGACTTTTGCCACATATAAACTGGCCAATCCTAGCAGATTCCTCTGCTAGAATTCAGGAGATGTTTATAGACTTCCTTGAATTACCCCAGCTTAAACAATTTGTATACCTGAAATACACAAGTACTGTGAGTCATGGTATGCAGTGGCTGATGTAGGTATTACATTCACATACTGAAGATCAGATGGTGTTGAAACAACAGTGGCATAATGTAGCTCAGAGCACACTGTTCCTGTTAATTCTCAGAAAGTAAATGATTAAGAAATCAGTGAACATTACAATGGCAAGACTAGAATAAACTTAAGGTTTGGAAAATAAAATGACAGATAAAATTAGTAAAAACAGTGGATGCATAGTAATGAAGCTGTAGTCACTTTACATAGGTTAGTTCACAGAGGTGAAAGGAAGGATCCCATATGGTCTTCATAAAGATGTGCCTTGGGAAAAAGGAGGGAAAACAATGGTCAAGAGGTTAAAATGTAGGGACTCCAGAAGAAAAAAAAAAGGATGAGAGTGAGTAGGGGTATAAAATTGATGAGATATATTAATAAGTGTCTGCGCCCGTCTGTGTGTGTGTGTGTGTGTGTGTGTGTGTGTGTGTGTGTGTGTGTGTGTGTGTGTGTGTGTGTGTGTGTGTGTGTGTGTGTGTGTGTGTGTGTGTGTGTGTGTGTGTATCTATATCTATATATAGATCTATCTTCACACAAAAGTTCATTTCAATGAATTATACTTACCCGAGCTGAATCCACCGAAGCTCCAGTTCAAAGAACAAACAGACTGCCTAATTCCTTTCCCCGTGAAAGGAACCACTTGGCCACCATGGTGAACTGTGCCTTCTCTTCCATGTACTGCAATCTCATAGTTGGTATATTTAAGTAGGGGTGGTGTGGGCTTACTTTTTCTCCTTTTCATTTGGTTACCATGGTGGTCAAGTGGTTCCTTTAACAGGGAAAGAAATTTGGCAGTCCATTCATTCGTTGAACCAGAGCTTCGGTGGATTCAGCCCGGGTAAAGATCCCTATATATATATATATATATATATATATATATATATATATGTGTGTGTGTGTGTGTGTGTGTGTGTGTGTGTGTGTGTGTGTTTGGATGCATGTATACAGGCACAGGCTTCCTGGAGAAAAAATAAATAAATAAAATAAAAACAATACAGATATTAACTTGCCAATCTGAGAGGAGTGAGTTGGCTAAACATACTGCTTGGGAACTACCAAGTATTGGAGTTGACTGACCTATATAATGAGAGATATTTATAAATGAGTTTTCAGTATCAGACTCACTCTTGTTTATACATTTCTCACACAGGCACGGGACACAATCACTAATAGACAGAGTATATGTTTCAAATGACATCACTAGTAGAATAGATACCTGCATATATAACCAATATGAAAGACTTCAATAATTTATTTTATAAAGAAAGTCAAACTTTCATTGAAATTAATCATACAGGTAACACCTCAGAGACTTTTGTATGGGACTGTTTAAAAGCATGCCTTTTTGGCAAAATTTCAAGTTGGTATGCATAAAAAATTAAAACAATGGGACAAAAAATTGACAGATTTACAGGAGAAAAATGATAAGTTAAAATTAGATAGTCAAAAAGGAAATAATAACTTATTAGAGGAAATAAATAGCTTAAAGAGTAAATATTTAGAAATTTTACAACATAAATCTATGATAAATTTAGAAATGATTAAAATAAAAAGTATACCATAAATCCTATGTCCATGCATAAACTGGTTACTAGAACAAAAATGATTGTTAAATCACACCACATCAAAGACTTATACTCCTCTAGTAGTAAAAAGATGGTTGCTGAAATAGAAAATATTCTGGATGTTTTCAGGTCTCATTTTAATAAGATTAATCAACACAAGCCAGCAATGGCTGCACAAGATCTAATTAAAACATTTATAAAAAAAATTAAAATAGACTGTCAGAACATAAAATAAAAATAATTTATAAGCCTATATATATGTCTCAACTCAAAATTCAAATTAATAAATTAAAACCCAATAAGGCACCTGGAAATGATGGTATAATATCTGAACTATACAAAATGATGACTAAAGATGCTCTGAGTATTTTACTGGAGCTATTTTCAATAATTAAAGGACTTACAAAGGTACCACCATCCTGGAAATATACTCTAATATCCACAATTTTAAAACCTGACAAGGACTCAACACAATGTTCCTCACATAGACTAAAATTCTATCCTTCTTGACTGTGAGATATCCATATATCTGTAGAATATTGGAATGGTCCTGTTTTAATTGTGATGACCAAAATTGCAATCTTTGGAATTGGAAGGCTAAAGCAAAGAATGTGGGATGATTTTATACACACACACACACACACACACACACACACACACACACACACACACACGCACACACGCACACACACACACACACAGACACACACACACACACACACACACACACACACACACACACACACACACACACACACACACACACACATACACACACACACACACACACCTCCACGCATTTCTCCCAATCTGAGGTAAAGTGATCTCAAAATTAGTGAATATAGTTTGAAAGGGTGTGGCAGCATACCTCATATCATCATGTGTAAGATTTTTGCTCCATGCAAAAACAGTGCAATAGTGAGCTTCACAAGTGTGTTATTTTGGCATTAAGTTGCACTTTATTTTTTTAAGGAACTTTGTTTTAAGCAGTGAGTCGGTTTCACTGGCATATTTCCTCATCTCTGTATTACAAAAACATGACCTTTCTGTATCTCCCATTCATTATTTTACTGTTTTTGTGCCAGTCTTAGCCTGATCTTCAGGCTATGCACATCCCTTTATAGATCCTTTTATTCTTCCATCGCATTTATCAAAGCAGACATTGAGGTAGAGAGTGAGGGAGTGTGCAACTGCCACCTACAACTGGTTGGGTTATTTATAGGTTAACACTCCTCACTGTGTGGCTAGTGAGTTCCCTGTAAGGTCTGCAAAGCTATAGCATTTGTTGCCCACTTTCACAGTACAAAGCACAGACACAGTTTTATACACCACTTGGCAGGTCTTGAAAATTACCAATTGTCCATCCCCACTGCAGCTGCAAATGTAGCTTATAAATTATTCATGGCAATCTATGCCTCTAGAATAAAATAATTTCTTCCAGTGTTAATAAACAATGTTCAGACTGAGTTCATAATGAACAGGAACAGCTATGTTTATATCAAGAGAATGTGATCAATAATTGATTTTACCAATAATTCAAAAAAATAATTAACTTTGGTTAGTCTGGATATCAATAGTGCATTTGATTCAATTAATTGGGAGTACTTACTATTAGTACTGGAGGAATGCAATTTTTCAAACAATTTCTTACAATGAATAAAACATTTGCATACATTAAGATAGACTCATATACTTCCCAATCAATCATGATTACTAAATGTACTTGTCCCCATTGCTTTTTGGTCTAGTTGTGGAACCTTTTGCAAATTATATAAGATCAAATAAAACATCAAAGGCAAACTAATAAATAATGATTTAATCCACCAAATACAATTATTTGCAGATAATATCCTATTAACTTTGACTGATTGCAATTCTTCTCTTATTGCAGTTATCCAAGCAATACAAATATACCAGAAGAAACTGAGGCTCACTTTTAATGAGAAAAAGACTGAAATACTACCTGTTAATTATAATAGTAATACAACAGATAAGAAATCGCATGAATACATTGTGAAAGATGGTAAAATCACTTACTTAGGGATAATATTGTTTGATAATATTAAAGCTTTAGCAATACTTAATTATAATAATAAATTCCATAAAACAAACTTTTAATAAATAAATTGAATACATTTTTTCACTATAGAAGAGAGACTCACCTTAATTAAAATGACTGCCTTCCTAAAATTCTATATATAATACAACCTTTATCTCTCCCGCTCCCAAAAAAATATATAAAAAGAGTATAATTCTTTGTTTCTGAGATTTTTATGGTTTCCTAATAAGCCTAGATTGGCTTTAAACCATCACATTACAGATTGGACAGTGGGTGGTATTGGTATTACAGATTTATTATTATGTTCCCTATCCTCAATTGTTAAGATAATAATTTCTTGGTTAAATAAAATTATAATGCCAAATGGAAAGATATTCAGGAAGGTATTTGATATAAATCCAATAATTTAACAAACTTATATCATGTTAAAATAGCTACTAATAAAATTCATTGGTTAGTAATAGACTTTTTTATAGAAAACAAAAACAAACCAGTTAACTCTTATTATATTAATATGATAATAACCTCATTTAAAATTTTCATTTTTGGGAACCCTGAATATAAAGCATGAATTTTCTTTGTGTTTCCAATTGCCTATTCTCAAAATTGTATTAATATGTTTAATTTAACAACAATGACTACACTTAAAGACAAAAATATGTTATATTGGTATCAATTACTAGACAATGGGAAGTACAAAATGTTGACCATATCATTAATAAGTTTGGGTTAAATAAAGATATGTGGTTAGAAATTCAAAAGTGTAGACAATTTGTTGAACATAAGATTAATCTAATGCAACCAATAGTTAGAAATTCTTTCCCCACATTCATTGATTTACTTATTATTCTAATGCACCAGAATATAATTGGAAAGGAACTTCTATTTAAAATGTAAAAGGTACTTAATAAATCAGCAGTAGATCACAGAGAAAGCTATTTTTAGATTTGTTAATAATAACTCCACTAGTGAAGATGATAAAAAGTAATACTCCAATCTTCAAAACAAACTACTTCATCACTAAGGTGGAGGATATTCTCTTTGAAGTTCTTACAGAGAACCTTTATCACACCACATAAAGCTGATTTTTTATTTAACATTTGTTTACTGGGATAGTTCAACTGGGCTAGTTGCCAGTGTTTAGCAGAGGCCCGGGGAGAAGAGCTCTACAGAAAAAAATAACAGTACAGTACAATACAAGACAATTAAGGAAGTAGTGAGTAGTGCTAGAATAAATAGCAAACTTCCATACAATATATACAATATATAGTTCTAGCATTTTTTCAGTTTGCAAACAAATGTATTATTTTGGATACATACAATTATTCCGCAATATTTTTAGTATTAACAGAATTGATTTTGTCGCTTTTTATACAGTATGTTAAGTTTTAGAGTTATAACTTACAGGATATGAGGAGGTGACTGAGAGCAGAGAAAAATGTTTGTGGAGATCTCAGTACAGGGGGAGGAGTGGGAGGTTCAGGAGAGAGCAGTAGAGGGAGACTAGGTAGGGGTGGATATTGTAGGAGCAGTTAGGTGGGAATGGATATAATAGCGGAAGTTGAAAAAGTGGTTGTGAAAAGTGGTGGGTGGTGGGAATACTTGCTTAAGTTTAGCCAGGGGAATCGATGTATAATAAAGACATAGGATGCTGGAGATGTAAGCTCAATGTTAAAGCTGACCGGAAGCATATGTTTTTGAATTGCATAAAACTTAAAAAAAATATTGTGATAATATGAATTTTCTCTTACAGTCTCTTTTAAATGATAAATTTATGCTGTCCAAATCTCTTACTTTATTTAATACACCTAGTCTCACTTCTGTCACAAAAATAAAATGCCCTCTTTTATGGAGTATTTTAACATTAGCAGGAAAAGTCATCACCAAGAACTGGAAGAATCAGACTACTCCTACTATGAAGGAATTTGTACACCCCTGGCAACTGAAGTCTGTCATCTTGACCTTATCATGATCAAGACAAGAACATCTAGAACTACCTCTTCATATAAGATATGGTATATGGTTGAAATTCAAAGAACTGCTTGATAAATAGACTTTAATAATTAACAACTACTCTTATCACATTTCTTTTTTTGTTTAATAATCTTTGTTTTATAGTAGACATCATTATAAATAGTTATTTTAATTGTTTATTATTCTTTTAGATATGTATATTTGTTTTATAATATTTCTATTATCATATATTAATGTTTTGTTTGTTTCTAATTTCAATAAAAATACTTCAGAAAAAGAAACAATAGATGTCATGTGTACAGACAGGCCTATATTATAATAGCAAATGCTTAAAATAGCTAACGCTGTATAATCGACCCAAAAAAAACGAAAACACAAAATTCCAAACAAACGGAACATCAATTTTTTTTTCCAGGGAAAAAAATTGCTGGTCCGCAAAAAAAAAAAAAAAAAAAAAAAAAAATAGAAAACAAACACCCCCCCTACTTAAATATACCAACTTTGAGATCACACCACAATGGAGGAAATGACAAAGCCCCGAAAACGGCCCTGGGAAAAAAAATTGTTGGTCCGTGTCTTCGGGATTTTGCCATTTCGACATTTAGCTGTCGATTAAACAGAATTCGTTATAATAAGCGTTCACTTACTTAATCGGGAACCTGTACAGACAGCCTACAAACAAAATCATTGTGTGTCTCTTATTAAAAAGAATCCCACTTGGCTTAATAACTGTGGATGTTTTCTGGCTTTTCAAGAGTGATGGCAACAATGTAAACCATGAACTACAAGACAGGTGGTCTGCCTTTTACGCAAGTTTGAATATTATAAAGTCAGTGCTCAACAGAAAATTGAATACTGAACAAGAAATGAAATTGTGATTAACAGGTATTGTGAAATATTACCAAGTGCTGCATTCAGACTAGTCTAAACTGTTTGATATAGAGACAAAAGTAGTAAATCAAATTTAAGATTAGTAGATATTGTACTTATAAAGAGTTTCTTCAGTTTGATTCTTGGCTGGGGTGCCTTCTGTGAGAAATCTGCATGTCCTCCCTGTGGTCACGTGGGCTTCCTCCAGGAGCTCCGGTTTCCTCCCACATCTGAAAGACATGCTGCAGGTGGATTGAACACTCTACATTGGCTCTAGGTGTGAGTGTGTGCATGTGTGTGCCTTCTCTGGAAGGTTGGGCACTGGGCTGGCAACTCAGCACTGTAAAACTCCATTGCCAGTTGTTCTGCAGACCATTGTTCCACTGTGGTGACCCCTGATGGGAAAAAGCAGAAAGGAGAAGAAGAAGATATTGTACTTCTAATAAATATTTATTTTGTATAATCACACACATGGAACCAGAGCAGGAGAACAGCATCCTGTTTCAGTACAGAAGGCAGAAAATTACCAAAAAACGATTAGATGATAGAAAGTCATGCAAACCAGTACATGGAAACTAGACAGATGAATGAGAAGTGATCGAGTACCCACTCAAAAGAAAATGTTAATCAGTAATATGCCAACTGGATTAATAATTAAAGATGTTTTAATAAAATCTTAGGGATTGAAGCCTCTTACATTAAGTGGCTAAAATATTTACTTGGAGATAATCAGTTGTTTGTTGTTTAAATGCTTACATCTAATTTTCATAGTAGTCGTGCAGCTTAGATGATTTTTGTAAACAGGTAAAATATGTATTTAACATATATGTGAATCCTGTTAGAGAGTGATATCACTTTTCAAAATTTGGTATGATCATGTTCAGATAAATAAGTATGAACATTATCTGACATCCTTACTAACATAAAGTCTACCATATATCCATTAAATAGTTTATTGTATGTTTTTGTTCACTTTTATAATATAGACTGATTTTTGGAAGGGTATTTCATTTCAAAACCATCAGCTCACCCAAACACATATTATGTCAGTGGCCAAGAAAATTATCAGAATGTTATCCTTCCATACTGAGATACAGATTCAGTTTCAACTTCAAGTTTATTTAGGTGTTTTCACCAAAGACAAGATTCAAAAAAATTAAGAAACCCAGCTAAACAAATAACACACATACAACAATGAAAAGGGTAGGATCACCTAAAATCAGGAAATGAACCTGGTAAAATTAAAGTAAAATCTAAGGATCTTGTTCCATGTGGCCACATGCAAACTCAAATAGATGAGTTTTAAGTGACATGATGAATCTTTCTGAGATAGTGCACTCCTGAAGCTATTAAGGTAGTAGATTCTACAGGTAAGGAACCAGAAATGAAAAATGATGGGTAACAAAGGTCTCCAGATGACAATCTGTAAGTAATAGCAGCCCCCTGCATTCTCAGTGCAAGACTGGAGAGGAGCAGTAAGGTACCATGAGCTTCTCCCAGTAGTATAAACAAATACTCTACCAAAATTATTTTAAAAGTAATGTGAGACCTAACAGGAAGTCAATGCAAATTGCAAAAACAGGGGTAATGCTTTACTGTCTGGAAGTACCAGTAAGTAGCCTGTCTATGGAGTTCTGCACTAAATGCAGTCAGTGTTGGAGTCAGACAGTCACAGGCAGAAGGCATTACAGTAGTTGAAGTAGAAGGAGACCAGGGCATGAATGATTATGGAGGGGACAGCTTCAGACAATAGGCATATAATCCTGGAAATCTTCTTCAGGTGGAAGCAGAAAGTTTAACCAGCAACACAAAAACTTGGTTTCAGAGTGTTATCTATGAGTCCAGGATCACTCCTAAGTTGTGCCTTTTAGACAAACTCAGGTTTACTATCTTCATAAAAGTTAAAAGTAGCAGACTCCTGGGGTAACATGAACAGCCATAGTCTCAGTTTTGAAGGTGTTTAATTAAAACTGATTTGACGTAAGCCATAATTAATGACTGGACTCAGGGTCTTCAACAAAGGTATTAAACATTTGTTATTTCTTCTAAAGGGAAGTAGAAGTAAGGAGAAGTGTAAGCAGCATAGCAGTTGCAGGCTAAACATCTTTGCCTTGTACAATCTCTTAAAGGAAGTATATATACCATGAAGAGAAGATGGAGTGAAATAGAGCCCTGTGATTCTGCAGACTCAAGAAGGTAATGTGGAAGAAGCATAAATAACCAGACTTAGCTTTTGTATATCTCCAGATTCCTTAGCATGTCCTTATATTTTGAAACTATTATATTGGCTGCATTTATTGTGTTGACTTGTACATGCCATTACATTAATTGTAGCAACCAGCTCAAGTAGCGCTGAGCAGTCCCTCCTCAAAAGTCATGTCTTCTGCAGCAGGGCTACTGCTGTGTTTAGCTCTGCTGGATAAATTGTGTATGGAATATGTTTCTCCTAACAGTCACTGAGTAGGCATTGGTGTTGTTTTCATTGGACAGTGGAAGTGAGCTTCAGATTTTGGTGGGAAGATAAGTTTTAGGTTGTACCTTAAAGGGCTGCTATCAAGCAGTAGAGTGAAAGGAAAGTTTGCTTATAAAATGTAAAGGAAATTATAGCTGTTACACCATGGGGGTAGTTTACTTTGCTTTATAAACAGACTGCCCAGCCTTTTATATTGGTAAAACCGAACAGGATTTTAAAAGATCGAGTGTGTGAAAATATGATCGTACGATAAGAAAGAAGGACAACACCAATGCATTACATAGGCATGTGGAAAGCTATAATAATTATCTTAAATGTTTATTTTTTGTGGTTGGAAAAGTGCTGATTAATGAGAGGTGTGGTTGTTAGGAGGACTGTATGGAGTATCAGGAATTAAGGTGGCAACTGTATTTGAACACATTGCAACCACCAGGTTTAAATATTCTTATATCCAAAATCCTTCTTTGAGTTGAATTTCTTGTCTTTTGTAGTTTATTTATCATGGCCTTTAGTTTTAGGAAGGATTTTAGTGTGGTTTGTCACGTTGGCCAAAGCTGACTTTCATTATTTCAGTTTTCATTGTTTTTTTACTTGGTACCCCTTCTTAAGACTTGTTTGCCAACTCTCAAGGTCATATCTGAGAAAGTGCTTCTCTTGATGAAATGAACTGTGCAATGCCAGTCAACCAAGTAAATTAATTGTGTTAATCCATTTGATGATGCAAGTTGCTGCTAAACTGGGCATTGTTGACAAGGGTCCTAATGAGGGACCTCCCATTTCTATTAATAACGCGGACCTCTATTCTTGTGGATGTCGACCACATGAGGCTGGTTCTGTGTTTCAGTGGAATGTGGCTAGAGATAAAGTAATGGCTAGGCCTAAGTCTAGACAACTTAAGGATCATTCAGGAGCAACTGAAGGAGGAAATAATGGAGTGTATTTAAATATTGCTAAGGATAACACAGTTTTAAAAGACTGACTTCAAAAGCTATTTTAATTAAAACCAGTTACAAGGTTGCAGATAGTTCTGAGTCTAGTTGACAATCTGGTTAGTTTTGAAAAAAAAGCTTTTTAAATATCAAAGTTTGTAACTACACAATGCCTTTTTACATGCATATAATGAGGCAAAAATGTTGTTGAAGGGCTTGAGGATCTGAAAATATCCTAGTGGGCTTGCTGTGGGTTCTTAATTACATAAGGACTTAATTGAACTTTTTAACAACAATGAATTCCAGCTTATGGAACTCTTAATCAGGGAAAATGATATGCTTACTGGGTTATTGTTAACTGTAAGAAAACACCCAGACAAGCTAGAGTTTTTACTGTGTAATTCCTTAAACCTCCTGTTATGGAAGCCCACAAGACATATGCAAATGATGCCTTAAGGACATAGCTATGTGGCTTCTGAAGGGTCTATATTACATCAGCAACTCTTTTTTTTTTTTTTTTTAATCAGCAATTTTTTTTTCCCTGAGAAAAAAATTGCTGATGCATTCCTTCACTGTTTTCAGCTTTCAGACTATGAAGTTTGATATATCAGAGTTTGCTATTTTTAGCATTCTCTGATGTGATATAGACCTGCTTCTGAATGTCTATGACTTTCTTTACTTTTTAAGTCTTTGTGTTTTTTCTTGCAATTTTTTACTGAATGGTTTGGCTGTGTCCTTTTTACCCTTTGGTCTGGATGTTAGTTGGGATATTTTGTGCGCACATTAATCTTTATAGGCATCAGCTGGTCCTATGTTTCTGAAGGGTCTACTTTAATTAAACGAAAGTGGAATCCATCGAATACAAATGCGTCGACACGTAAACAGCGAAACGCAGAAACATCTAACACACTAAATAGCGAAATCGGAAATGTCGAATTGTCATAGTTGGCCCATCTGCGGTATAGCTCCGTAAGGTAAGTGTGCGATAGTTAGGAACCTTAGGGTTAGGGTGCGGGTTAAGGTAAGTGCATAGGTAGGTAATGTATGTAAGGTTTAGTGTAGTGTTTTGTTAAGTTTATGTGTGTGGAATATTTACTTTGTGTGGGTATAGTTCTTTAGGGTAAGTGTGCAGTAGTTACGGACCTTAGGGTTAGGGAGGGGTTAAGGGTAGTGCATAGTTAGTTGTGTATGTGGGGTTTAGTGTAGGATTACAAGTGAGGTTTTGGTGCTTTAATTTAGGGTTAGTAGTAGGGTTTTGGTTAGTGTATGTATGTGTTTTTTGTTGTTGTGTTTGCGTAGGTATTATGTTACGGGCGGTGGGGTTGGCCAACTATTGCGGTTTCGATGTTTAAATTTTGTGGTTTTGTGTGTTCAATATTATCGTGTTTCGTTGTTTATGTATCGATGGATTCATATTTGATGGATTCCACTTTCGTTTAATTAAAGTCGACCTATTTCTGAAGTATAGCCAAACTATCCACTTATGATGTGCTGATGAGGTCAATAAAAAAGGCTGAAACCTGTATGTTCACAGCTACTGGGCTTTGGCTTTATGGTCCTAAATATAACTAAACACTTAAAAAGTAAAAAGGTCATGGACATTCAGAAGCCATGTAGCTGAAACACTTGATGTCCTTAAGGGGACATTTGCATATATCCCATGGGCCTCCACTACAGGAGGTTAAAGTATCAGACATTGAAATTTTACTCAATGGTTTGTTTGTATGTCTTTTTCCCCTTTGCTTTGGTTATTGTTAACTGAGAATAATGTTTTATATGACAGTTTTGTGAGTGACTTATTATTTTCTTCCTATGAATATGATTTTGAAGTTATTTTTCTAGGGTTGATGCTAAATGCAATGCTGTTATAAAAGTAAGGAACAAAAGATATTCCATGATCAAGATGATTAAAGATGCAAAAGGGCCGACCACCAACCCAAGTGAAAAGGTGGTCAGCAGGCTGATATCAGTGGTGATCCCTGGCCAACTGGGGGGGGGGGGCAAAGAGGGTTTATTACTTGAGGTCGGTTACTCAGGGGATAATAGGTGTTTTTTAAACCCACCACCCCCACTGAGGAAATCTTCAAGGTTGGCCTTAGGTGGCAAGGAGATCAACCTCCAGTGACAAAAAATGCAGGAGCCAAGGAATCAGAAATCCAAAGGTGGAGGGGGATATTATCACAAGAACTGGAGAGGGAGAGTCAGGAAATGTTAGATGAAGAAAATGGGTCAGTAAAAATTTTGGAAAGGGATGGTTTAAAAGTTTACTACTATAGCCACTATTGTCCTGATAAAAGTTTTTTTTTTTGATCTGTTAAAAAAGGGTTATACCTTTGTGACTTCCACTGGCTTGAGTTTGTTGGCACCTTATCAGAGGTTCAATTGTTTATTCGTAATGTAAATTCAGGGCTTGTTTTTTAAGGACAAACAAAAGAATATTAAAAACAACTGTAAACAGATCCAGTTCTTTCATTCTACTCTACTGTCTCCAGTATCTGTTTTGACTGATTGTGTGAAATATGACAATCAGAATACCTGGAATGTTAGGGAAAATTTTAAAGACACCAACTTGTGCAAAAAAGAAAGGGACATGTGGAAACATTTAACGTTAACTAGTAATGTTAACATTATGAAGGCTGACATGTGTGGAGGTATTGTTGTTATGGATAGCTCATGTTATTCTAGAAAAATGTCTCAATATTTATATGATGAAACATTCTTTGAGGCCACTCCCCAAAATGAAATTTTGTAGCTTACCATAAAATTGATTTTTGGCAATGTGAGATCAGTATGGACTATAACCTAAGAAAGAGTTGGATGATGTTTTTTTAAAGTAAAAGTCCCAGTGATTCCTTCTATTTTTACAATCTCAGGGTTCACAAGGAGCTTGTAGACCCACTGTTGTGGCCTATTGTGACACTGGCCAGCTCTAAGATGGAGTCATTGGCTATATATTTTGAACAAATAATTAAAGGGGCTTGTGCATACTGCTGACTTTATTCTCAAGGATTCTTGACACTTTCTGGCTGAAATTGCCCATGTCCTTTAGCATGAAAGATATTTTCTTGGTTAATCCCTACAATGCTGGTTTGACATTGTTTCATGATGTTTTGCTTGATATCAAGGAGCTTAAGCATCAGGATATTATTTTAACTGAGAGTTGCATGAAATTGTACTGATACATAATTATGTCTTTTTTTAACAGAAATATTTTCAGCAAGTTAATTGGGTTCACTATGGGATCTTCCTCTGCCCCCTAGTTTTGCTGATCTCATTATGCACTTCTGCTTCAGTGGCTCTGCTTGACAGGGGCACAGGAAAACAGCTTTCTTGGGTGGCATAAGCCAGGGAACCTTGTTGGCTAGGCTTACTTAGGCCCTTGGGCTGATAGCCTAGTACCTACCTATGAACCTATGAACCTATAAGAGAGTAACTTTGTTAAGAGTGAGGGACATAGCATTGTACCCTAGGTTCATGGATGATATTTTTATTTTGTGGAAAGGAAATAAGGAGAGGTACAAATATTTTTTTTCTTACATCAATATTATTTAGATATTGTTGTTACTAAGGACATGGGTGAGCAAAAGCTTGTTTCTAATATTTTTCTTAAGAAGTCTTTTTTCCAAAGGATATTTGCAATAAAACAGTTGCCACTCACCTTGGCAAAAGTGGAATCTTTTTAAGGGCCAATTAGTATGTATTTCTAGACCTGAATCAGGTGAACAACATTTTTTATTGAAATTGATAAAGTTAAAAAGATCAATGGAGACACCAGGAACAAAGCAGATAGTGATAAGAGCAGTACTGTCCAGGATAGCATAAACCTGCAGGCTCTTCAGAAAACTGGAACACAACGGTTATACTTTATAAAAGTATCTTTATTCAGTGCACAGATTAATGTTGGTTAGCGCTTTCGCTGTAGCTTCATCAGACCAACACTGATTGTTACAAAGGTCTTTAAATACTGTTTATGGCGGGAAAAAAGAAAATCAGCATTTAAAGGCATATACTTGTTAAATCCATCATAAGAATTAAAACAATTCAACTCCCAAGCATCGGAAGTGTATATATTAATATAAACTTTATAAAAACTTTAATACCAATGAAATAAAGAAATATATATATAAAAAATATAAATATATAATAAATATATCTGAAACCTGAGAATCATTGTTACTCAAGTCAATACACATCTTTTAAAATAACTGTATTCTGACATATAAAGCCAAGCTTATTACAATTAATAGACGCTACTAGTCAGTGCATATATCGAATATAAAATCACAGTCTAACAACTGAATACTGGGGCTGAGTTTGAATCATGAAACACATACTGTAAGATAAATATGGTATGTGGAGATATATAACAGTACATGCAATAAGTGTATAAAACTGTAGGTAAAATTAATTCTTCAATCTCCTCATTTTTAAAAACGGTTTAATCGGGACCTTCCCATTTAAACCGGGTGGAACATCAGCCCTAAACCTGATGATCCAGTTGCTCTCCTTGGACTCAGTTAGATTGCAAATGTCTCCACCCCTCTGTGTCTCCTTTATCATTTCTAATATCCTGAACTTGAAACTGTGTGTCTGATCAGTCTCAAAGACGTGCTTAGCTAATGCATTCCGCAGGTACGCTTTCCTGATGTGGTAGACATGTTCCCGCATTCTATCCCTAAGGCAACGATTGGTTTTACCAATATAGAATGCGGGACATGTGGTGCAGGTGGCCAGATAGACCACATTGGTGGACATACAATCACCTTCCGTCCTCATTCTGAAATCACCATAACCATTAGGGTGAATAAAAATGGTATCAGACTCAATATAGTGGCAAAAATTACAATGGCCACAGGGATGTGTGTATAAGTCAAAATTCCCATTACCATCACTGAAGGACTTGGGATAGCATAACATTTTACGTAGACTCTTCTTGTTCTTATAAATAAATTGTGGTCTCTCACCAACTATCTCTCTCACCTCTGGGTCTACAGATAACACATGCCAATGTTTGTTAATAATGTCCTTGATGGACCCTATATCTTTCGTGTACAGCATGGAGTAAGGAACACAATTTAGGGTGTTTCTCTCTAGATTAGCATTGTCATCTATCGTATGTCTGTTTGAAAAATAGGGAGCTGCTCTACTCTCCCTTAAACCTACCACATCAACAAGCCCCCTTGTCAAGTCACATTCTGTATACCCACGATCTCTCAATCTAGCTGAAAGGTCCTGAGTCTCACTCAAAAACTCTGAGTCACTCGGGGTGTATCTAGATACCCTCATAGCCTGGCCTCGTACTATATTCTTATAGACGAAGCCAGGGTGCATACTCGTTCGATGGAGTAGGGAATTCCTATAACAGGGTTTTCTGTATAGGCCAGTGTTATAGATACCTCCTTCCAACCTTTCCACATACACATCCAAAAACGGTATCCTACTCTTGGAGGACTCCATCGTGAATTTCAAAAAATTGGTTGTTCCATTCAACTCATTTACAAATCTATCAAGTTGTAAGCTTGATCCCTTCCAAAGAAAAAACAAATCATCGACGAATCGCCGATAAAAACAGACATGGCTGTTATACAATGCATTGGTAAACAATTCCCTAACCTCCCATTCAGCTATAACAAGGTTGGCGTAGCTATTGGCACACGAAGTGCCCATAGCCACGCCATCCCTCTGTAGAAACAATCTGTCGGTAAAGCCAAAAACATTAGACTCTAACACCACTTTCAGAAGGGTCATATATAGAGCAATATCACTTGTTGTATAATCAGACGCTCTTCTCAAGTAACTGGCCATCATCTCAATCCCTACCCCATTGGGTATCATGGTAAAAAGTGACTGGATATCCATTGTCACTAGTGTATATGTAACCTCTGTAGAGTTTGAACCCAAAAAGCCATACAGGTCTAAAAGAAATTGTTTGGTGTCTCGTAGAATATACATGTTCTGATCTACAATGGGTCTGAGTTTACTCTCTAAATAAATTGAGACTGGCTCAGTAGACCAACCCCTCCCTGCCACAATCGGTCTCATTGGTGGGTGGGTTATGTTTTTATGGATTTTCGGGAGCCCTTGAATGACAGGGACCAAAGGATAAAGGACTCTCAAAAAATCATGCAATTTAGAATCAATGACCTCACTTTGAAAAAGATCTAACAATAGAGACTGTATGCCTGTGTGGATCTCAAGTACATGTTCAGATGTAACTTGTGTATAAAACTTGTTGTCACTCAACATCTCAAGCATATCTTCATTGTACCTAGAGACATCATATACAACCATACCACCCCCCTTGTCTGCAGGTCTAACTATGATGGTAGGGTTGTTACACAGGTCACGTAACGCTTTTCTCTGATTAAAGTTTAGATTATATATTTTTCTAGTCTTACCTCCATTGGTCTCATAATACATTCTATACATGTCATCTTCAACTAACTTGCTGTAAGCTGCTAATAACGGCTGAGTGGGAGGGGTATAAGTGCTGGGTTTCCTAAAGGATCGCTCATATGTGGCCCCTTTGAACTCTAGTCTCAGGGATAAACCACGAACAAATAATTTAAAGTCTCTGAGGGTTTCCTCCAAAGTACTAAAGCTCGTAGGAATGAAAGAAAGGCCTCTCCTGAGAACCTCTAACTCATGTGATGTTAAATCAACTGAGGACAAATTGAACACTAACTCTTGTTCTTCTGTCCCCACATTTTCTTGATGTTCATGGTCTGAGGGCGGTCTGGGGAGAATTTCCTCTTCTGCCGCCCTCTGCTCATCGAACGTCTCCTTCCCTCCCCTGGTGGAGTTCTTATCGGAAAAGGGCGTCGGAAATTAGATGTCATGCCCACAGGGGCATCTACAATGCTGGCTGTAGAATTCACAGCAGTGTCTATATTATCCTTGGTTGTTGTTTTCCTTCTAACTACCGGACCACTATTGGATGTATCAGCGTGGTTGTTCACCATAATATCGGAGGTGTGCAAAAGACTGACATTATCTGTACTGCACACACCCAGGACCCCGGACAACCCTCCATCTGTTGGTACATCCCCTCCTTCAACAAAATGTTCACAAGAGTCCTGACGACTACCCTGCCCTAAAGTAGTCTGTAATGTGTCTGTACATACAACATCAATAGCATTAGAACGTTCAACATCACCCACATTATCAATAGTATTAACAATATTAACATTGGAGGTATTCCACCTTCTTTGTGTCTGAGCATTGGCACCATTGTTGGTTCTGGGCCAAGTAAAGATATTACCTAATCTAAAGTCCGTAATATCCCTTTGCAACTTCGCCCGTTTCTGATTGTATAAACGCTTCTCATACTGAGTGACATTGTCTATCAGAACATGGCAACAATCATTCGTTTCCCTCGCTGGAAACTTTGAAAAAATGTCTAACTTCTGTTGACTAATGTCCGCTCTTAGTGTCTCTTCAATAGGTAGAAAAAATTTATTCAGCAACCTCATGTAGTTGAGGCTTACCTCCAAGTTTAACTGTTGCCACTCATACAGAAGTTCAGGATATTGCGTCGCCGTTGCAGGCATCTTCAAAACTCTAAGACCTCTCGGAATCAGCTTTCTCTGCAAACAGACGTCGAAGTGTTCTCTCTGCGTCTGTAATCGCTTCAGTTTATATAAATCCATCTCCAATTTCTCAACTGCAACTCGTAGACCTTCTCTGTCGAAATTCACCTCTCCATTCGTACTGGGACAGTCTTCGCATTCAAACATCTCCAACGGGTTTACATCATGGCGCAAACAGTCAGCCAATCTATCCAGGGCTAGTCTTGACGTATCATTGACTTGTAATCCACGCATTGAATACGGAAGCTCAACGCTCTGCACCTGCCCTTCACTCATGCTCTCCAGTGAATCAAAGCAGCCAAGATAACCAAAATATAAAAAGAGATTCACTTAGAGCAAATGTTCCCAGTGAGCAGCTATAAATAACGAAAAAACCAATGGAGACACCAGGAACAAAGCAGATAGTGATAAGAGCAGTACTGTCCAGGATAGCATAAACCTGCAGGCTCTTCAGAAAACTGGAACACAACAGTTGTACTTTATAAAAGTATCTTTATTCAGTGCACAGATTAATGTTGGTTAGCGCTTTCGCTGTAGCTTCATCAGACCAACACTGATTGTTACAAAGGTCTTTAAATACTGTTTATGGCGGGAAAAAAGAAAATCAGCATTTAAAGGCATATACTTGTTAAATCCATCATAAGAATTAAAACAATTCAACAAATGCGTCGACACGTAATCAGCGAAATGCAGAAACATCTAACACACTAAATAGCGAAATCGGAAATGTCGAATTGTCATAGTTGGCCCATCTGCGGTATAGCTCCGTAAGGTAAGTGTGCGATAGTTAGGAACCTTAGGGTTAGGGTGCGGGTTAAGGTAAGTGCATAGGTAGGTAATGTATGTAAGGTTTAGTGTAGTGTTTTGTTAAGTTTATGTGTGTGGAATATTTACTTTGTGTGGGTATAGTTCTTTAGGGTAAGTGTGCAGTAGTTACGGACCTTAGGGTTAGGGAGGGGTTAAGGGTAGTGCATAGTTAGTTGTGTATGTGGGGTTTAGTGTAGGGTTACAAGTGAGGTTTTGGTGCTTTAATTTAGGGTTAGTAGTAGGGTTTTGGTTAGTGTATGTATGTGTTTTTTGTTGTTGTGTTTGCGTAGGTAGTATGTTACGGGCGGTGGGGTTGGCCAACTATTGCGGTTTCGATGTTTAAATTTTGTGGTTTTGTGTGTTCAATGTTGTCATGTTTCGTTGTTTATGTATTGATGGATTCATATTTGATGGATTCCACTTTCGTTTAATTAAAGTCGACCTATTTCTGAAGTATAGCCAGACTATCCACTTATGATGTGCTGATGAGGTCAATAAAAAAGGCTGAAACCTGTATGTTCACAGCTACTGGGCTTTGGCTTTATGGTCCTAAATATAACTAAACACTTAAAAAGTAAAAAGGTCATGGACATTCAGAAGCCATGTAGCTGAAACACTTGATGTCCTTAAGGGGACATTTGCATATATCCCATGGGCCTCCACTATAGGAGGTTAAAGTATCAGACAGTGAAATTTTACTGAATGGTTTGTTTGTATGTCTTTTTCCCCATTGCTTTGGTTATTGTTAGCTGAGAATAATGTTTTATATGACAGTTTTGTGAGTGACTTATTATTTTCTTCCTATGAATATGATTTTGAAGTTATTTTTCTAGGGTTGATGCTAAATGCAATGCTGTTATAAAAGTAAGGAACAAAAGATATTCCATGATCAAGATGATTAAAGATGCAAAAGGGCCGACCACCAACCCAAGTGAAAAGGTGGTCAGCAGGCTGATATCAGTGGTGATCCCTGGCCAACTGGGGGGGGGGGGCAAAGAGGGTTTATTACTTGAGGTCGGTTACTCAGGGGATAATAGGTGTTTTTTAAACCCACCACCCCCACTGAGGAAATCTTCAAGGTTGGCCTTAGGTGGCAAGGAGATCAACCTCCAGTGACAAAAAATGCAGGAGCCAAGGAATCAGAAATCCAAAGGTGGAGGGGGATATTATCACAAGAACTGGAGAGGGAGAGTCAGGAAATGTTAGATGAAGAAAATGGTTCAGTAAAAATTTTGGAAAGGGATGGTTTAAAAGTATACAACTATAGCCACTATTGTCCTGATAAAAGTTTTTTTTTTTTTGATCTGTTAACAAAGGGTTATATCTTTGTGACTTCCACTGGCTTGAGTTTGTTGGCACCTTATCAGAGGTTAAATTGTTTAGTGGTAAGGTAAATTCGGGGCTTGTTTTTTAAGGACAAACAAAGGAATATTAAAAACAACTGTAAACAGATCCAGTTCTTTCATTCTCCTCTATTGTCTCCAGTATCTGTTTTGACTGATTGTGTGAAATATGACAATCAGAATACTTGGAATGTTAGGGAAAATTTTAAAGACACCAACTTGTCCAAAAAAGAAAGGGACATGTGGAAACATTTAACATTAACTAGAAATGTTAACATTATGAAGGCTGACATGTGTGGAGGTATTGTTGTTATGGATAGCTCATGTTATTCTAGAAAAATGTCTCAATATTTATATGATGAAACATTCTTTGAGGCCACTCCCCAAAATGAAATTTTGTAGCTTACCATAAAATTGATTTTTGGCAATGTGAGATCAGTATGGACTATAACCTAAGAAAGAGTTGGATGATGTTTTTTTAAAGTAAAAGCCCCAGTGATTCCTTCTATTTTTACAATCTCAAGGTTCACAAGGAGCTTGTAGACCCACTGCTGTGGCCTATTGTGACACTGGCCAGCTCTAAGATGGAGTCATTCGCTATATATTTTGAACAAATAATTAAAGGGGCTTGTGCATACTGCTGACTTTATTCTCAAGGATTCTTGACACTTTCTGGCTGAAACTGCCCATGTCCTTTAGCATGAAAGATATTTTCTTGGTTAATCCCTACAATGCTGGTTTGACATCGTTTCATGACGTTTTGCTTGATATCAAGGAGCTTAAGCATCAGGATATTATTTTAACTGAGAGTTGCATGAAATTGTACTGATACATAATTATGTCTTTTTTTAATAGAAATATTTTCAGCAAGTTAATTGGGTTCACTATGGGATCTTCTTCTGCCCCCTAGTTTTGCTGATCTCATTATGCACTTCTGCTTCAGTGGCTCTGCTTGACAGGGGCACAGGAAACAGCTTTCTTGGGTGGCATAAGCCAGGGAACCTTGTTGGCTAGGCTTACTTAGGCCCTTGGGCTGATAGCCTAGTACCTACCTATGAACTTATGAACCTATAAGAGAGTAACTTTGTTAAGAGTGAGGGACATAGCATTGTACCCTAGGTTCATGGATGATATTTTTATTTTGTGGAAAGGAAATAAGGAGAGGTACAAATATTTTTTTTCTTACATCAATATTATTTAGATATTGTTGTTACTAAGGACATGGGTGAGCAAAAGTTTGTTTCTAATATTTTTCTTAAGAAGTCTTTTTTCCAAAGGATATTTGCAATAAAACAGTTGCCACCCACCTTGGCAAAAGTGGAATCTTTTTAAGGGCCAATTAGTATGTATTTCTAGACCTGTATCAGATGAACAACATTTTTTATTGAAATTGATAAAGTTAAAAAGATACTTGTAGATCTAGGGTTACCAAGAGAAGTATTTGGACCACATTTGTTGAAGAGACAGTGAGGTGAACAGTTACAGATTTTAAGCCTATTTTACTAAAGCCACATAAGGGTGTTACAGATAATAAGAGAAAGGATGCTTCTAATTTAAATAGGGCTATGATTTTGCCATACACCAAAAGTTAATACTATAAGTAGTAGTATGATAAAAAATGGAAACGTATGTTTGGGGCTATGGGATTGTTAGAACAAGTGGGTAGTGAACCCTTGCTTGTTTACAAAAGGAAGTCTAAGAATATATTGGAAAGGGGGTATCACAATGTTTACAAACAGATAACTGTAGGAAGACTGAAAAAAATGTGGTTTGTGTACACAATGTCCTTTTATTTTTGAGGGAAATTAAGTTAGGTACACACCCAAAATACTTGAAAGGATGATTTGGTTAGAAAATGTATAGGGCATTATAGTTGTTACACCACTGTGGCAGCTTACCTTGCTTTATTTACAGCCTGTCCAGCCTTTTATATCAGTAAAACTGAATGGGTTTTAACAGATCGAGTGTATGAACATAATTATGCGATAAAGAGGAAGGACAACACCAATGTATTATATAGGCATGTGGAAAGTTGGAATACTTTTGTTAAATTTCAATTATCTGTGGTTGAAAAGGTGCTGATTAATGAGAGAGGCAGTTGCTGGCAGCATTGGCTGGAATATTCAGAATTAAGATGACTGTATTTGAAAGCATCGCAACCAGCTGGTTTAAGCATGTTTATATCCAAAACCTATTTTGATTTTAGTATCGTGTTTTGAGTAGTTTACACATCTTGGCTTTTGATTTTAGCAATTAGTAGAGTGTATTTATTGGTTTTGTTATGGAATGAAGTGCAAGTCACTTCAACCTATCACAATGACAATTGAACTACCATTCTGAAGCTACATTCAGATGCCACTTAATTGGTGTGTATCTCTACTATAAATATGTATCAGCGCCAGGATTTAGTAACTTCGCATTACAAAATAAATATCTCGAGGTAGTCTTAAAACTTGTTGTACATTTTATTTAATATATTTTTTCCAAATACTTTACATGCATTTGTTGATTTTTTTTAAACCTGTCAGGCAAGTACTGGAGTTAAAAAGTGACAAGGGAAATTGAGCATAAGAAACAATATTGGCTAAAAGTTACATAACAGATATACTCAGAATAGGACAAGTTTAAAAATCTTAACAACAAAACATTTCCAGTCTTAAATCTCATAAGTGTATCACTAAATCATTTGTCTGGGCTGCTGATTCTATCATCTCTTTTGGTAAGCCATGCGCGTGACAGAGAAGACTGCAGCAAGTGCTGAATGTTAGAATTGCACCAAAACTTGTAAAGGTGCTCCTCTCTGAAAGTCTGTGTACTTTAATGTACTACTGAAGGAGTGCCCCAAATTTAAAAACCTTAACTAGTAATATTTTCTACAACAGAAGCATGCAACTTTATAAAGCTGGTCTTACTTGGCTCCATCTCATTGATTTTCTGAGAATCCCTTCAATTAACTAAGGTGATTCCTCAGGAGTGCCGTATATCACATATAGGATGGCTTTAATTGCTACACATTTCTTTTCTGTCTTTGAAGGCATAATTGGATAATTATCAGTAGTGTGTGTGTGTATGTCTGTGTGTGCTGTAAGATGTTTAATCACAAAGTTTGAAGCAAAGAAGATCTATATTAAATATACCAAAAAAAATAGTTTCATTTGAACACTGCTTTATTCAGTATAACAGCAAAATGGCATGTGTGAGCAGGAGATTCTGTAGCCAGGTGAAAAAGGCATTTTTTGTTAGTATAGTACTTCGAATAGAGTACTCACTATCACCAAAGAACTTGGTGACACACCAGTGAAGGTGATGATCAAAGATTTCCTTAATATTTTATTTTTCAACTGACAGAATTCATTATAAAAATGACCAAATGACCCACCAGCAAAACGTACATAAAAGATCCATGTGACCTTGCAACCATGACTCTATGAAACATTGACACATGATCAGCAAACTCTGAAGCAATACCTTTCTGACCACTTGTATATAAAAGAAATCTTAAGTAAACAATTTAAAATTATCTTATGTAATATTACTTAGAAAAGCAATTTTTTTTCACGAGGATCTCTGCATTCCTTGTTGTCAGCATATAACATGAATGTGCTCTTTAGGCAGAATCAATGCCGATTATACACTGCTTACATGCAGTGCAGTCCTGTATCTCTGCTAAAAAAATCTTTCTCTGCAGGGTATCAGACACATTGTATGGAGAATCGATGTATATCACCACTGCTGACAGAGAACAACATTGATAATGGTTTTAATCCCTACACTGATCATCCTTTCCCATTAACTCACCATCTGGCAACCTAGGGCTTGTCCACAAACCAGGATCAAGTACATCAAAGACAAATATTCTACCTCAGTACCAACGGACTAGCCCATTTGGCTAAAAACTCAACCTTTTAAAACAAAATATATGTATTTCTCAAAACTCTTGTTAAACCGGGTCTTTTCTTACAAATCACAATTTCTGCAATGTGTATAACTTAGAACTGTCAGTACAATGAAGCGGGTTTCTGCAGTTATCCTTAAGAACAGGAATGGCACGCCCCATTTTTATCCTGTGATAGCTCTGTTAAAGGATAATTGCAAAAGGTTAACAAGCTTTAGGTACATGAGTAATAAACACGATAAGAATATTGTCAGGTCTCTGAGAAGTACAAGAGTTCATGGATGATGAGAACATTAATCATTTCTTCCTGATTAATCCCAAAACTATCAGAGTTCAGTATAACAAAAGATCTTCATTCCCACATTATGGCCAAAAAAACAGGGTAAAAATTAATCAGCAAAAACATTAGATATCTGTCAAACATGACATTAAAAGTTGCCATTCACAATTACTGCCTTAGTATTACCAACAGATTCATAATCGCATGCTTAATATACTTACATGTTTAAGCTTCATGTTCTTCTGTTTCACAATATTTAATTAGCATAAGGAAATCTGTCTCAAGAAATGCTGCAAATGATTTTTTATTTGCATTTCGCAGCATTTCCATCATTGTGTATGTTGGCTTGATGACATACAACAAGAAATATTGGTATCAGTATGAGTTAACATTTTGTGCATATCTGTGTCAATAACGTTTTCAGTAAGACCGAAAATCATTCTTAAATATGTTTTATGATTTAAGGGTTCATATAAAAAACATATGATCTTACTTGTTAAACAGTCTTAAAGGACCACTATGCTTTTAGGCATGTATTTTTATTATACCAGTTGGTAGCTTAGTATCTGCAGGGTCAGTTTCAGCAGACTTCAGTTCAAAAAGAACATCCAGGCATTCTTGGACACCAATCCTTACATCTTTAGAATGGAAGTGCAGTCCTGGACGTGGATTACCCATACATACATTTCATTTTCAGTATCTCACCTAGCGCATATGGAGAATGGGTGTAAGGCAATGGACACAATAAAACAAGGTGGCCAAAAAGGGCAAAGTTACACACCCTTAAAGGGATGACACACTTCCAGCACTGCCAGTTACCACCAAGTGTAGTTGTAATAACAAAGACCTCCTTGTCCCCAGTGGCTTTCCCTTCATGTTAAATCACGGATGCCATCAGGCTTTCAAAAGGATCAGCCCATGTATTTTCAAACATCCTCATAGTACTCCCCCAACTGTCTGGGGAAAATCCATACCCATCCAGACTTCTGCATAGGTGGTCTGAGCCTTGACATGTACCAGGGACTTCCAGGGAGAGGGCCTATTTCTGCTTCCAACTTACACATGCAGGATTTGACCCCTCTATATAGGACACCATTGCCCTGCTCCCTGATGCAGGGGAGACTACTCCATGCTGACATTTACCAACAGCCAGAAGCTCTTCCTCCTGAGCCACAGAACTCTGCTGCACTCCCTTTCACCTCCAGGTCTCATGCAATTTGCCCAATTGTGCTGGATAATTAATGCCCCAGAGACTCCAGAGGGACTGACATTCTGATTCTGACCCGCCCTGAGGACGTTCCTCAATCACTGAGGGGCAGATCCATTCCCATATGAACTTCTGAGGAAGGAAATTAGTCTCTGGTGTGCCCAGGGAGGGGGCACACCTCTACTCCTACCTTATCTAGGTAGGAGGTCTCCCCTGCTTGTAGGCCACCTCTGCCCCATTCCCCTCTTGACTTTTGAAGGGGAGCTTACTCATTGCTGCTGCTTTCCCACAACCAGGATCTCTCCTTCTTAAACCCCTGACCCCTACCACTGTCTCTTCCACCTTCATGTCACCTACGGGCTTCCAAATTATGCTGGATCATGCTTGACTCCAGGGCTTCCCCAGAGATAAACCCTCCAGTTCTGACCAGTTCTGAGGAACTCCCCTTGGTTATGGAGGGGCAAGACCTTCCTCATCCAGACTTATGAGGAGGGAACTTAATTTCTGGTGTGCACCTGGAACTTCCAGGTAGGGGGTTGACCTCTGCCCCAACCTTATTCAGCTAGGTGTTCTCCCCTTCCTGCAGGACAATGCTGCCTTACTCCTTTCTGTATTTCAGCAGGTAAGCTTACTCCTCACTGCCATTTATCCACAGCCAGAAGCTTTTGCTCCAAAGCGCCAGACCTCTGAAAAATCCCCTCTACTTCCATGTCTTCTGCAGACTGATCAGTCATGCTGGATCATACATGCCCCTAGAGTCTTCACAGAGGACCACCTCTTCAATTCTGATCACCCCCATGGAATATTCACTTGGTGGCAAGGAGCATCTGGATTGCTACAGAAGATTAGTCTTTAGTGTGCACCAGGGACTTCCAGGTAGGGGGCCCTCTGCTGGACTCTCCTCAAATAGGTGGAAGCTCTTCTGGTTAGGCACTTTCTGCCACATGCTCCTTTCCAGACTTCCAATTGGGGGCACTGCTGGACCCTCCTTACACAGGCAGGAGTTCTGAGGAGCCATCCACTTTCTGCCACATGTCCCCTCCCAGACTTCCAGCAGGGAAGACCCCCATCCAATCTGCAATTTCAACCCATCCAGGCACCCTCATCCCCCCACTGCAGGCTTCTTCCCATGTGCCCTCTACTTCCATCTCTCCTGCAGGCTGCTTGATCATGTTAGATCACATGTGTCCTCGAACCTCTTAGGAGACCTGGCCTAGGATTCTTCCTGACCTCATGAAACACTCCTCAGCCACCAAGGGACAGATACTTTCTTACCTGGACTTCCGAATCCCCTGTATTACCAATCCAGAGTCCTACAACAGACATGGTCATTTCTTGGGACTGGTGGCATCTGGCCATGGAATCATGTCTCTTGCAGGAATCATGCTGTCTTGCAGGCTGCTTCTAGTTGTCAGATAATGCATGCCACTTGGGGCCTCCTGAGGCCATCTCTCTGATTAAGCCTGGATCCATGGAACTCCTCTCAGCTGCAGAGGGGCAGATTCTTTCTCATCTGGACTTCTGAGGAGTGGACTTAGTCTCTGTTGTGTTTCAGGAAGTTTGTGGGAGGGGGCCCACTGCAAGACCCTCTTTACCCAGATGGTGGTGTCCTGGGCTGGCTGGTTTCTGCCACACACTTCCTTCCAAAATTCTATTGGAGGCTTCTACATGACCCTTCTTACACAGGCAGGAACTGTTCTGGGTTGCCCACTTTTTGCTGTTCATGCCCTTCCAGACCTCCATTGGGGAAGACTCCCTCTGAGCTGTCATTTCAAACAGTCAAGAGCTCTCCTTCCTTGGTGGCAGTTCCCTGTCAGAGACCATTATATGTCCATCTCTCCTGGCTAATTGCATTGGATTATGTGTGCCCTAAGCCTCTTAGGGGACATTTCATTCAATTCTGCTGATGTAGTCAAACTCCCCTTTGCCACAGTATCTCAAATCCACTCTCATCCAGACTTCTGTGACACTGGTTCTCCCATTGCCTTTCACCTAGAGGTATGAAACACATGGGTGGAAAGCCCTAGGACCTCATATCCCTGTGCCTCTTGCAACACACTTCTACCTTGCTGTACCCTCATGTGAGGGCCCAATGATTGTACAGCATGTGAAACTTCCTGACTTGTGTCCCCTGGGGTCTGGAACAATACCATAAATAGAGCATCCCCATCATGCAGGGTGAAGATCAAGCTGACTGAATGAAGAACCTGGCCCAGCCCTGGTTTTGAGAGGGTCCAATACCCCTATCTCCACAATGCTAGGGTCTGGGAGGTATAGATTTGAGACCTGCCTCCCCAGGGTGGCCTTCAACTAAAAGACATGGACTGCCAAGCCTCCCACCTTTACCCAGATCTGAGACAGTTAGATGCCCATATACCCACAACTGTAGTAGCTGTAAGGCCCAGATGCAAGACCTGGCTCCCTGGGGCAGTTTTTGACCAGCCAACAGCTGAGCTGTTCACCTGGTCTCACATCAGAAACATTCAGACACCTCTGTCTCCAACACTGTAACGTCCCTCCTTGGCTTCTGGAGCACCAAACCACATGACCCACTCTCCTGTGCCCAGGAGTCAGCATGGCACTGCTAGGGGCAACCCTTAAGCCCAGGTTGATAATCCTCAGTCCCATCACAGCCTCTATGGATTTCTTCTATCTGGGCAGAGGCCAAAGTACTGTAGCTATAGTGGGAACCCTGGGACCATGGGCCATAAAAGAGATCATACCATTAGGGAGTGAACAGCTGATTCTTCGATCTTTAATGTTGCACCCTCACCCAGAGTCATAAGCCTTTGCTCCAGTGAGGCCTGCCCCTTGGTCTCACTGGTTATGTAAAGAAATAATTAAGAGTAATGATATCTCACCATTGTTTGAGGTCTCCCACTTATTCAGCAGCTTTCATGTCTCTTCATAGTGCCAGACTAGAGTCAAGCTCAACAGGGTCCTGTTTTCCTGCTACTTCTGCAAAGCCTGTTTCCTTTGCTGTGGTTTTGCTAGATAGTAGGTAGGGAGAGTGGGAATCTCATTCATCCATTATGCGTGCCATTGATTAGATGATAAGGCATTTGGTTACCTTAAGAAAATCATGGTTACTCTTGCCATTTACCTGTGCTTCATTGAATTTCTTCACTTTGACATTCAGAGCACAGGTCAGAAATTGCATCACATCAACTCAAGTATTGGTTCTTTGTGATTATTTGTTTTAATTAAACAGTCAGTTTTCCTTGGTCTGCACCATTTCTAAGTCAGCTGCTAGCTGCTGGACAATGCAGCACTCCAGTCAGGACTGGCACATACCACAGGCAAGGTGATACACAAAAGGGTCAGATGTGCATCCAAATTTGCCACTACAAACTCCCTGATCCACCACAAGGGGAAGTCATGGAGAGGGATGATACCTCGTACAGCCACAGTGCATTACCCAGCCCCATTTTACAGCCATACCTGAATGACCCAGCCCTTGGAGCTAATACTTATCCTGAAGTTATGGAGCTGGCTTGCCAAATTCCTGGACCTACATTATTTTAACATGCCAGAGAATGTTGTCCATGGAGAACTGCTGTGGATATAAGCATGCATGGCCTTCAGCAAGACTTACACCTTCTCTTCCAAGATTTCAAGGACTACAAGAGCTCATCTGATGCTGCCAGAAAAGCAATGCTTTCCAGATCATGACACCCTCTCTCTGGGTGAACCCAATGCAGAATACCCTGCCTTTTGAGAACTCTCTGGGACCCCTGCTGACTTCCAGGATTGTTTTTTTCACTAAACTGGATGCTTTGAGGTGCCGTCTCTGTCTCTCCAGATCATACCTCTCAACCTAGAAACATCAAAAATCTGGACAAAGGTCCATGAAAAATAGGTACAAATCTGTATGCTGATTAACATAAAATTTGCATACATCATTATGTGACCCCATCCACTCCCATGGGATTGTGGGATACCAACTCTTAAACACTAACTGAAGAACAGATGAAATATGATCATGAAACACAAAATACAGAATAGTGTTTTATTTATATTAATATTTGAACTTTTATCAAACTTTGAACTTTCAACTCAAATTTTGAACTGCAAAACTAAAACACAATCATCCCTTTTCCCTTTTTCTGATCCTGCTTCCACTACAAACACTATCTTGCATTTAAGTTATTCTCCTACAAGTACTTTGCTAACCCCAAGCAATCATTATATCCTGATTTAATTCTTCAAAAGTAGGGTTTTAATTATGGATTTCTATATTTACTAATATTAGAGTTCCTACATTGCTTGGCTATCGTTTGCAACATGGTTAAAGGGGTCTCCTGTCATAATACACTTCCCTAACTCTGCTCTGACCTTTCCAGATAGACATGAATGCAAGTCATAAGAAGCATATAGTAACTAATCCTCACATGCATTTTGTTAGTCACTTTCTATTTACTAAACTTGATAACAGTAACACTCCCTCATCCACTTCATTAATTCTCTCTTTCCTTGCCCTATGTTCAAGTGGCATATACAGCACCTCAGAGAAACCTGCTATGCTGCCCACCTCCCTTAATTCCATCTCATCTGACTTACTCACATGGGGTTCATGCCATCAAACTCAAACCACTTTTTAACAGAGCTGAATTTGGTCTGTCCAGCATGATTTCTGACAAGTCCACCACTCGATCTAATATACATTCCAGTGTCACTTGAAATAGAATCTCCCAGTATAAATATACCAGTTTCTCTATCAACACGTCTTTACTCAGTTTTCCAGTGTTCATCTGCCTTTCTCTATGGGCCACTTCACGCCATTATCTCTGGTTTCTTCTCATGTGACCTTAGCCAAGCTGAGTTCTTCCCATCCTTTAACTCTTGTCATGGGTGCTCTTGTCGCCAGCAACAATGTTTCCATCTTCAGCTTTACATCTCTCCCTTCAACTCCTTCATCATTACCTCAGGCTGTCCCATCTTCTGGAGCTTTACAGCAGAGTTCCCATGTTATTACTCTATATTTAAAGCCTTATTTTACAGACACTTGCCAATTATTCAGTCTACCCTGTCCCAGTTGTCTCTTACTCACCATGCTTCTCTGCACTGCCCCATTTCCTGTGTGTCTCAACAGCAACTCACATCCCACAGTTCTGCTGTGCATCAGTGCTAGCATTCTGACGGACTCCAAACATCCATTCCTAGCTGCTGAACTGTTTAACCACCATTACCTGCAGCCAAGAGTTCACCATGAAGTTACTTGATAAATGAAATGTTTGACATCTGGGATGGTGTACTAACACAAATTTGGGCCCCTTTCATCTAAGGATCAGGCCAAGATGGAATTAATATTAAAAAAACTGTTTAACAGCTCTGATGACAGTCTCACAGGAAGAAAGTGAAAACTGAGGGCATCAGACCCCAGAATACTGGATAAAGTTCAACTGTGAATTACAATATACGACTGAAAGAACTGAATACAATTAATACAGGCTGTGCAAAGTAAAAGTATTTGAACTGCACTGCAAGAAAATAATTTCAGCCTCCTATAACCAGCTTCTGTGTGTAATTCTCCGAGCTTCACTGTATCAAAAGTGGAGACCCAAAGCCTGTACAACTCATCAGCCCCTTTCCTACCCATGTTCCACCTCCATTACACACTGTTTATGGATTCGGACCTTTACTACATTGTTCCATTCTTCCCAGCAATATTTAAAAGCTCTCTTCACCTGTTGGTGATTTGTCACTCTTTAAATTGCTCTAAATGCTAAAACTTTTTGGCAGACAGACCTTGAATGAAAATGTGTAGTTGGGAGGGGCTAAGAGAATGTATTTATAGTTTAAACAGCCAGAATAATATTAGGGATTTTAAGTGTAGCATACAAAGCCTTTTATTAATGTCTTGAATTAATCCAATGGCAGTCTAAGTATAATCAAAATTTAACCAACAGACAACATTTTGCTTCTCAGTGCTGCTTCTGTCTTCCTTTTAACTGCAGAAATCCAAGTACTCAAGACTTAATGTCTCTTACAAACAAGCAGCTTCCAAACTTTAATATTTACTAAATGAAATCAACATTTTAAAGTACACTGTTAAATATCATTACTACTTTACACTAAAATAAATGTTTAATAAGTATACCCTTCCTCTACACACTTATGTAGGCCAATTTTAACACCCATTTAAAAATAATACAGCATGCTTAAACTTAAAAATGGGACAAAACCTCATTAAAGTTTTAGCATACAGACATGATGACAGTAATATAAAACCACAATAAAGATACATTTGGACAAAAGATGTTAGTCTTAAGGAAAATTGGTGCTTTTACATTTTCGGGGCAACACTATAAATGTGGTAGCTGGCGCTTGTAATTATCTCACAGCAGTTATCTTCCGTATGTCTGGTACATTACTTTGAATTTCAGCAGCCTATCCTAGTGGTGGCGTGTGCAAAGCTCTTTAGTTTACTTATCTTGAGCTAGTGCACTCATCAGGTAACCAATCGACCGTTGCTGCCAGCCCGGATTGTCTCTAAGGAAATTGCTTTGATGTTGTGAGTCATGTGCAGAGAAATTCATATGTCATTATTTACTGACTTCAGTCACTGAAAAAAACACAAATTTGATGTGGAACACACCAGAAATATGGCAAAAATCTGGACAGTTGAGAGGTATGAAAAGCCTTTTCTAGCTTGAGAAAGTCTACACTGTAAGATGACGTGTGTACACGGACAAAAGAATATTACTTCCCAATAAGACTGTATTAATATTAAAATAATTTCCCGAGTATAATCTGGCTAGCGCATATCACTTATCTTGCAATAAATCTGTCTCGCTTTTTTTTTTTTGGGTCACGCAAAGAGCGATGCTTACAATGTCAAAATGTCACACAGCTTGATTCCTGAGGCACAGGTTTGAGGACTGTGACCTCTGGCTGTACAGTCCTTTGCGAACTATGTAAATAGCAGAACCGTTATTGTCTGTGGACAGCCTACCACACTGTCACAAAACAGCATAGCAGCTGACCTTTTGGCAACATTAGAGCGGTTCATTCTTACCTGGCCAATTCATTGCAGCTTGCAGACTTGGTGTAGCTAGGCATACATGCCTTTATAATGGAAAAGTACAAAAAAAAACACACACAGAAAAGTGATGCAGCTCCATTGGGGCAACACCATAAATGTGCTAGCTGGTGATCGGAACCCTCGCTAACAGATGTGCGAAAATTACAAGCAGCAGCTAGCGCATTTATAGTCTTGCCCCAATAAAGCAAAAGTACCGGAAAATTGAAGGAAACAAAAAGGAGGACAACAAAAAAAGCAAGGTGAATACTGTTCAGTATTCATGAAAAAATATAACAAAAATTCATTAAATCCAGCTAGAACTGGCCAGGATGTGGGCACACATTCAAGTCATTTAGTACAGCGATATTCTTGAAAACTCTGACATCAAAGATCTGTAAGGCAACTAAAATTTACCTTAAAACATTAGAAAACTGCAGGAAGAAAGGTTATCTTCACATGTACTCAGCACAACTCCAAATCTAGAGCTTCCTGGCCATTGAGTACATTTTGTGAATAGCTGCTGCTCATTCTCTACCCTTCATCTTAACTTTTTCAGAGGTCATGTTTTCTATTTAAGCTATGTGTAGGATGGCAGAAAAAAGGATAAAGACAGTAAGAATCTATGACTCAATCACTCAAAATTATTTATTTTCATGTCTCAATTTTTGCCTGCTGGAGGTGGAGGAGCTGAGGGAAGTAGAACTGGAGAAATATATTTTTTCAAGATTGATGATTGACTATTGACCACTGCAAACAGCTCCGGGTCCAACAAGACTGCTCTGTCTCTGCTGCTTAGGGACAGGGTTGCTTCAATGCTTCCTGCCAGCCTACCTAAGTTCTAAATCTAAACTAAAGAAATAGCTCAGGTGGAGCCTGGATTATTTTAATTTAAAACAAAAAACACACTGTCTGTGTCTGATCGATGACAGAGTCTCTGACTAAGACTTGGAACATCTGTTTTTGAAAGCTGCTGCACCGTGCGAGAGATGTGACTCAATGTGTGTGAAGTCCAACACACATGCGAGTCACATAAACATAAACACACTCTGAGTTTTCTACTTAGCCCAGAGCTGAATAGCAACAGGCTGGAATGCTAGGTACGAAACTGACATCATCATGCAGGCCTCTGCATGCAATTACAGCAAAAAAAAAAAAAAAGGCTGAAAAAATTTTAAAAAAGAGCTGTGAAATTCAGGAATTACGGGGGGCATGTGGAAAACTCAAGGCACCCCATTATTTGCACCTCAAAACCAGTAAATGCTGAGAAATTTGGTACGGTTGACAGGTATGCTCCAGATGCAGGGATCTTAACCGGAATTCCTTTTAATTTGCTGAGGGGAATGGAGGCCTTTGCCTTCCCTTCGTAATCCTCCTAGCCTGTCTCTCAGGAGCAACTGACTCATTTTCAACTGCTGTTCCTATGGAACCCTCCCCCGCTTTGACCTTCAAAGCTCTCATTTGAATATTTTTACTACCACCAAGATCTTCACCTGCAATGACTCCATCTAGGCCCTCACCTTGGCCTTCAGTGCAACTGCAGAGGACCTACTACTGCTCATGGTGGAGCCTCTTCAGCTCCCAGCACCAGTGATGGCTGATTATGGGACTGACACTCCAGCACCATTCATTTTCAGGGCTAATTGATTCAGCAGGTGAATTGTTACACACTCCTTAACAGATTCTGACTTCCATGGCTACCATTCTGCTGTCTATTTCAACCAACACCTTTTCTGGGATACTGATGAGCATTGGCATTTGGCCCCCCTAACACAGCATTTACTTTATTTTGCAGAGCCAGGATTGTTTACCAAAAGTGGGCTATTCTACTACCAGCTCCAAGCCAGTGATTCAGGCTTCTTACCCATTTAAAGTGTGAGAATATGTTGAGATTGCTTTAGCCTATACACCTCTAATAATTCCTTTACCAGATAAAGCTGCACCTGCTGAGCTTCAGTTATCCTAAGGGAAAGAGTTGGAATAATAACTGAGATCATGCCACCCAACCTTAGTTCCTAGTGCCTCTGTCGAGTAGAGCCACTGGAGTGATCCCCGAGGTGAAGTTTCTATTTTCCATCCACTCATCAAGATTTCTCTTGAAGAGAGCCAGTGAGGTACTCTGCTTGACATGTATGGGAAGTCTATTCCATAACATGGGCAATCTCTGGGTTATGAACCTGTCCCTTCAGCATGTTCTGTTGATTGTGGTAATGAGGTTGAGGTCTCTGGAGTGTGTGGTGTGGAGAGACTGGGATTTCTTTAGCTGTAGCATTTCTAACAGAGCTGAGTCAGACATTGCTTTGTAAGTCAAGCAGAGATCACCTCTAAGTAGGCGATAAGAAACAGAGAATAGTTGGAGTTTTTTGAGTCTGTCCATATAGGACAGGTGTTTAAGGCCTAGGATCCTCTTTGTGAGGTACTTTTGCATCCTCTCCAATTGTTGCAGGTGTCTAGTGAGGTACATGCCAAATGGGGCATTGTACTCAATGACTGGCCTAATGAGGGAAGAGTAGAGGGAGACAATGACCTCTTTCTTCCTGGATGCAAAACCCTTAGTAATGAGATGTGCCACATAGAAGGACTTTCTGACCACAGTGGCAATGTGATGGTCAAAAGAGAGGTTCCTGTCGACCTGTTTTCCCAGATCTCTTATAACGCCTTCTGTATTCAGTGGATTACCATCAATGTAGTAATTCAAGTGAACTGTGTTTTTCCCAAAGGAGATGAAGACACTTTTTTTTGGCATTGAGCTTAAGGCCATGGTTCTGACACCAGTTGTTGGTCTCATTGAGGTCTTTCTGTAGGATGTCAACATCACTTGGGGAGTTAATAATCGCTCCCAACTAGCAATCATCTGCAAACTTTGTCAGCCAGAGTCCCTTTGTGATGGCCTGGATGTGTTGGGAAAGGACACAGGACCGAACCCTGTGGGACCCCACTCGTGACTGGTCGGCAGTCTGACTTGGAGTCAGCTACTTTCACACTGTGGGTTCTATCTGTGAGCCAGTTTGCAACCTACCTAGTGATATAGGGGTTGATGTCTAGCTTAGTAAGTTTTTCTATGATTCCTGAGTGGGAAGTGGTATCAAAGGCCTTGGCCAGATCAAGGTAGGCCGTATGAACCACCTTAACTTCATCCACAGCTCTGGTGACTGACTCAAAGAAGTCAACCAAGTTGAGCAGGCATGATCTAACCTTCACAAAACCAAACTGTGTAGGATCCAGAGTTTGGAGATTCCCTATATCCTTGTTTATTAGGTCCATGATGATGTGTTCCATAGCTTTGCATATCAGACTCATCAGGCTAATGGGGGAATAGTTCCCGGGGTCTGTAATCACTTCTCCTTTGTGGAGCGGGATGACTGTAGCAGTGCGCCATTTGATAGGGACAAAGCCTGAGGTGAGACTGATTGAACAGAGCACACAGATGCAGTGCCAGTTCACTCTGTAGTTCATGTAGAATACAGCCAGGGACACAGTCAGGTCCCATAGAAGCTGTAATCTTGGCCATGGATAGTGCTGTTTTAACCTGTGCAGCAGTAATACTGGGTGCCTGGCAATGAAATGGTATTGTGATTGGTCCTGGAGGGGGCTAAAGTTAGCACTGAATCTGTCCGCCAGTATATTTGCAATATCTGTTGGCTTAGTATAGGAGGTACCATTATGCAGTAGCTCAGAGCAAATCTGGGTATTGCCATTGAGATTCTTTACATAACTATAGAAGGCCTTGTGGTTGTGTTTACTATCTGGTGCAATTCTGTTTTCATAGCTAGCTTTAGAGGATTTGATGAGGGATCTCAACCTTTTGTTGAGGCTGATAAGGGAGTTTTTCCATTCTTGGGACTTCACTTTATTCCGCATCTGTTTCCTCCCTCTTTTGTAGAGTTTGTTTATTGCAGGGGATCACCAGATTGGCTTCCTTTTTTTTTGAGGAGAGCATCTTAGTTCTATTGAGTATGGCGAGATCCATGCATTTGTGTACGTGTTCGTACAGTGCATTGGTGTATGATTTGGCAGTCATGCAACTATTCTCCATTTGCATGGATAGCATGAAGTTAGCCACCTCTGTTTTTAGGAGCCCAAAGTTAGCTTTGGAGAAGTTTTTCATGGTGGTTACCTTTGTAGGGGGGTTGGGAGGGTTGTAGATTTCCAAGGTGATTAGCTTGTGATCGGATCTAACCTGGGAGGAGTTGACTATTGGTGTAGAGCAATGGTCGTCCATGTTAGTAATGACCAGGTCAAGGATGTTGCAACCTCTAGTGGGGGTAAGAACGAGCTGGTCCAGGGCATTGCAATTAATGAATTCCAGAAACCGTTGTGCAAGTGTACTGGTACATGAGTAGTTTTCCCAGTTAATGAAGGGGTAGTTGAGGTCTCCCAGTATGAGAGTGTTAGGTTGGACCCTGATATTCTCCAGGGTGCTTATGAATGTGGAGTGTGAATCTTGGGACATGGTTGGGGACCTATAGCAGGCTACAACCTGAATCGCTGTCTTACCCAATGTTAACTGCACCTGAAGTATCGCAGATGCATTATGTTGGGCTACCAGTCTGGAGGGGTGTGCATCCTTTATGAATATGGAAACACCATGGCCTTTGGAGCTTCAGTCCAAGTTCTGGGGCTGAAAGGTGTGGAATGAGTTGTAGCCTGGTAATGCAGGGGTGCTTTCTGCTGTCTTGAACCAGGTCTCTGTTACAGCACAAATGTCGATGTTCTCCATTTTAAGGAGTACTTCGCGTGAGTGCATTTTGAGATTTAGACTTCTATCATTGAGCAACATGACCCACAAATTGCATTTGTTTGTAGCTGTTACAGTGGTAATTTGGTCTTTGGAACAACGCCTAAAAAGGCACTACAGGGGTGGCAAGAGCCTTGGCCAGTATTCAGAAGCCCAGGGGTAACAGATGCAGGCCATCTCTGGCAAAGCATCAAGGTCTGTCAATCATGTCATCCCAGACAGACAGATACTGGATACCTTTAGAATGACACCAGAAACTTAGCCATTTGTTGAAATCAATCATTTTCTGCTTGTACTGTGGTATCATTCTGGGTGATGGTAGGATGCTGCTCAGGGCTAGGGTCATACCCGCCTGGGCTACATAATCTGAGAGCTCCTCCATGTCTCTTTTCATGTAGTCCAGAGAGGTACGTCTCTGGTCATTCACACCCACATGTACAGTGACAGAGTCATATTTGTTGTTGAGGGACCTGAGTGCATGTGTTATGTGGTGGATCCTGGGGCCTGACAGGCAGCTGATTGTTACTTTCTCCTTATTCAACCTAGTGAGTGGGACATCTGCGTGCCTCACTATTGAGTCACCTATGACTAGTGTGTTGGGCACAACAATGGTTAAGGTCTTTTCCTCACAGATAAAAGGTACAGGGTTTGATTTTGACCTCTTTTTATTGGGTACACTTGTAATAGTCTGTAGACTGATATCCTAGTATGAAACTTTGAAACTTAGGATGGCACCAGATGCTGGATGCTTCAGTTAGTATTTTGCACTTATGCCCTGCTCAGATTACCAGTTTTCCTTTCAGGACTTCTACAGACCTCCATTAGAGTTTCTCTGGCTTTGCCCTCCTGAGCCATAGTTCACCATCTTTCTGGTCCCACCAGGTATACTCTGCTCTACCTTCCCAATGGGATGAGTGAAATGGGCTGGTAGTACAGGCCAGGGGATCCCACTTCACCCAGAGCATTCTGCACCTTACTTTCATTCCTTTGTCTGGTCTCCTGTCCAGCCTCAGACATGTGCACTTGTTTGACTCTTTGATCCATGTTTCAAGCAGGACAGATAGTTCATGAACATCGCCATGGACCACCGGCATTGGTGGGGACCCTCCCAACCTAGCAGAAAGATAAGGTCAGGCTGCAGTCAGGTTCAATCGATATGCCAGTTGGGAGCCAGGGATCCCTAGAACCAGCAGACCACTACAAGGGTGGGGTGGTGGAGGGTCCCATGGCAGTCATCTCAAACTACGTATAAGAAATGTGGAGTGCTGCTGAAGGCTTATCACTTCCCTTCGGGGAGGTGAGACACTTTCCCAACAGCCTTCCCAGCTGACCCAGAGCCAGTTGTGGTGCACAACCATGGAGTAAATGCACCTGACAGTTGCCCCTCCAGAGGGGTCTGTCTTGCCAGCCGGCAACATGGCCACCAAGTTGAATCCACTAGGTGGACTATGCACACCCTACACTCTCAGACTCTCTCTTCAAAGTTCTTTTCAACTTTCTATTACGGTACTTGTCAAATAGCTGTCTTGTGCCACTTTAGCCTTAAATGGAATTTACCACCCACTTTGAGTTGCACTTATAAACTACCTGAATCTGAGAAGACCCAATCCTGGTACACTTAGGCTGCTACCCAGCCTCACTCATACACATGCTGAGGCTGAATACAAGGACTTTGGCCCAGTAAGCACTGTGGAGGTAGACTTTTCTACACCACATTTTTTCGCCTATCACCTGGAGGGAATCAGTGCTGGACTCTTCATTCTTCACTTGCCATTACTGTGGGAATCCTGGTTATCTTCTTTTAATCCACTTAGTAATAAGAGGTTTCCCTGTCTGATCTGAGGTTGTTTTTCTAAGCTGGTCTTAAAGCTGGTACCCTTTCTTCCATTGGGGTCACCCCACTGCATACAGAAGATGGCACCATAACATGAGCACCTTGGTTGCAGTCATTCCCTCCTAGCAAGGCTGCAGATGTGCATACAACATGACCAGGTCCTGCAATTGCCTCCTCTTGCTTCTGCCTCCTTCCTCCATCTCCCGCCTGCCTGGGAAGAGGCAGGGGGAAACATGGGCTGGTAGTGTCAAAGGACAGGTGGTATGAGGGCAGTACCCTGCAGACTGCTGTATAAATGGAACCCTTTCATGGCTGGAGCCAGTGGGATGTGGCTGCTAGGCTCACCCCAGGTGTTGTGGACTCAGTCCCATCAGCCTTCACCAGAGAAGTGCAGGGCAAGAGAGACAGAGGAATGGCATCCCTGGGAACAGCATCATCTCAGAACCACAGCATTAATGATACATCCACAAGTTCTCATACATAAACCTTATTATGACTTTTACTTCTAGATTGTCAAATTTACTGATCTGAGAACCTCACTAAACTATTCAATTGGTAGTAGCAATGGGAAGTGTATACAAAGGGCAGAGACTTAAAACGCATAAGTGTATGACCCACATTTATGAGAATTCTTTGTTCATGGAGAACAATCACAAAATCTGATTCCTTTGATGAGTGGGGTTCGGTGGATCACTTGGAACTGTTGGCCAAGGGTAGACATTTGTTTGCTGATCCATTTGGTGTAGCACATTTGCAGTCCCAGACATTTAAGGGCATCACAGACCAGTTATTGCTCAGTCTTATGGGACTGAAAGCAACTTGCCCCTCCAAGAAGTTTGAAATGACTACAGGGAGACACATAACTAGTTAGTAAAGGGGAGTCTCATTCATTATCAGAAAGGATCAGAAAAATCCTTCAACCATCTAAGAATGGCCATGCACTACTACCCACAGAATCAAGAAAGAGCTATCTATCTGTCGGTCCTTTACATGTCCAGATCGGGTGAAGTTTCCCACGTTGAGTCAAATTAAACTACAAGCTCTGCTCCTGGTGGTTTTCTCTCTGTCAATCCACTTAAGTTTCAACTTTGTAACCATACACTTCTGGAAGACCTTTGGTTCCCATAAGCTCTCCAGTGAATCATGGGGATAAGGCTGCTGGACTGCTAGACAATATCACTTATGGTCAGGAATACAGCAGTATCTGATCATCTTTGAATCTCTAACTTTTGTTCTTGATAAATGAAAACATTCTTGGCAAATACTTTTTTCATTTTGCAGTGGTCAAGAATTTCACCTCTAGTGGCACAATATGAATGACCTTGACTGTCCTCTTAATCATGGCCTCAATTATGAAAACCTACAGAACAGAACTGGAGATCTATTCCATTATTCATAGCTGAAGTAGTCAAGCAAACATCCTGCTTTGAACACTAATTTTGTTTCAAAGTATACACTTTGGACATCTGAGACACTTTGCTAAGAGCATTGTGGAAGCACTGAGAGGCAGGGGCTGGGACAGACTGTAGCTCATCTTATGGCAGTCCAGCAGCCCAATCCCAAGTTCCAAGTATGGGCTTTTAAACTGAAGTAACTTTTATTTACTCTACTGTAGCCATAATTTATGTGCCTGCTGGCACCAGAGTTGCATTCTAATAGATTCTTATTACAGGATTAAAGTATACTCATTCTAATTATAGCGACCAGAAAGAATTCAGTATTGTTATTTTTCATCACTAAATCCCTATGTTGGGAGTGGGTAATCTCTGCACATGCTACTGTTCTGGGATCTTCTCCAGAATCAGCTCCTGATTCCCCATTACCCTTGGCCACCATAGAAGGCACAAGATAGTGCCATAAAAGTTGACAGGGCAGTCATTCAAATGTCTCATCACTGCCACAATGGCATGTGAATGGCCTGAGTTTATCTTGAGTCACCAAAGCTGCTGGTCTGATAAATGCACACATTCCCAAAGGTCAGAACACATAAGCATGTATTAATTCTAGAATTAACACAGTTATTCAACTTGAGGTGGAGTGATCAAAGGAAAATAGCTGATTTAATGAACCATTCAAAGTTTCACTGTACCATCCATTTACACTGAGACTTGCATGGCTTAATTTTTGAGAAAAGCATATGCTACTGGCAGGATCAAACAGATAAAAGTACCCCCATGAGTAGACAGAGAAGAGGATGCAGCCCTGACCTCCACGACTGAGGGAGTCCCTTTTCCCAAGGAGGGGACACCAATGATGCTAGTTGGAGGTTAGTGCTGCACCCTGGAGGGTTACGGAGCACTGCCAAATAGGTGAACCTTATGGTGGGGTCCCTCGACCCATGGAAGGAGCATGCCAGGTGCTGCTTAAAGGCCATCCCCATACCTCAGAGGGTTATGGGGCAGCCATCACATAGGTGAATTTTATGGAATGTAGTGATAGAAAAAGTGAACCTTCCACACATGAGGCAGCTGGTACCAATAGGCACTCCCCGGTGTTTGACAGGATACCTTCACTATGTCCCAGGCTCATCTGCTTTCCCTTGAGTGCCATGTGGTTGTAAAACATGCCACGCCCCTACCAACTAATTGATCCCTGGGAGGAGAAACGTAACCTATGAGCAGTGACCCAGAGAGCCATGCCATGAAGGCCTTCCACCAGTGGGAAGCAGTTGGCCCAATTGATAGTGGGAAAGAAAAGTGTGGAGACCAAGGGAGGCACCCTGACCACTCGAAGGCACTGGCACATGGTCTACCGGTGACAGAGGGACAAGGCCCAAGGAAGGTACCTTGACACCAAACAGAGAATGGTGTGATGGAGAACTAGTGAGCTCCTGCTAGTGTCTCCTCCACTTCCGTGTCTCCTGCAGGCTGCCTAATTATGTTGAATCATGCATGCTCTTCCCTCTAATTCTGAGTATCCTTGTAGAACTGTTCTCAGCCATGTAGGGACAGATCTTTTCTCAGCCAGACTTCTGAATGGGTTCCTGTTGTTTAAGTGAACACTTAAAGCTGCGAATGCTGTTTCGTTGAACATGGTTATGGGAAATGGCAAAATGCCAAAAGCATAGAACAGCAATTTTTTTCCTAGGGAAAAAAACACTAGGCTGTTTTCGGGACTTTGCCATTTCCTCCACTTTGGTGCGATCTCGAAGTTGGTATATTTAAGTAGGGTTATTTTGTGTTTTTTTTTTTTTTTTTTACGACTTAGCAAATTTCTTTCCCTCGGAAAAAATTGCTGATCCGTGTGTTCGACATTTTGGATTTTCCGAGTGTTTGAGTCAATTATATAGCATTCACAAGTTCAAGCATTCACTAATATAATATAGACCCTTCTGAGCTATCTCATCTGCTAACACTCTGGGCACTTGCCATTTTACACTTAGTTCATTGGTATCTATGCATGTACATTTGTACTGTTGTCAACATTTTTTCAGGTGTAATAACACCAAGAGTGCCCCCTCCATGGGAAGATGGGTCCCTCAGTCATAAAGTCATGTTAGTTTTGGAAACTGTCAAAGCCAGTATAAAATGGCTTCTTGCTGACTATGTGATGTCACCAGTTACCCCATCTGTGTATAGAATCTGTTCATATGACATCCTTTGAAATCATCCTCACAGTGTTTTTTTCTCATGAATTCAAACACATGAGACCAGGTAAGAGCTCTAGAGGCTTACTTTGAATTTGCAGTGCTTTTATATATTGTACGTTTGTATGAGTTTCCTGGGAAATACTGGCAACCATGGCTGTACTACTCCTCAGCTACCAAACACACTACACTGCACTCTGCTTTATTCTGTCCTGTGTGGTTGTGTAATGATATCTTGTATCTGCTGATGACCCCTTTGTTGGGTCAAGCTCACCAGTTCAGCAAAATCCTGTCTCCAACCAGTTTGCTGGCTGTGTGCCTGCTGGAAAGTTTCACAGCTCTTGGTCCTGGCCAGATACCACTCGTCCTAGAAACTTCACCATCACAATACCATGTCTCTCCTCTGCTGCCAAGGTACAGATGCTGCCTTAATTCACCAGGTGTCCTGAAGAGTATTATTTTGTTTTTTAACATCACCCTCTTACAAATGTGTAGTCCTTACAGTCCTGCAAGGCTGAAAGTGGCTGACAAGTCTTTTTTTCTTATTTCCAGAGCCCTCACACCCTAATCAAGGACCAAGGAGAAGCCTGTAACGGAGCACCAACACTGCATGAAGAAAGTGGTATGCCAAAGCATTTGAAGGCTGTACACATATGTCACATGACACAGCGTATTCTGTCATGGCAATACCACACAGACAGCCAGGAGACTGGGAAATATAAAACATAAAGGTGGTCACACTGCAGTGCAGTCATTAAAGTGCATTGATGTACCTTCACCATCTTCAAGCAGAGATTTACAGACATATATGCATGCCCCACTCTGGCACAGTGTAACATATGTTGATGTGTCAGTTCAGACATCACAGTCCCACTACACAGAAGAAGAACTTTTGCTCAGATATGAAAACTGGTTACAGATTTTAGAAGGTGAATAAAGGACAAAGACATTACAGCTATTGACAGGAAAATAATTACTTTTCCCTGAAAGTCAGTCTCCACAGATGTATCACTTGCAGCCCTTATAAGTTCAAAGAATTCCTTAACAGACACCTGGATACCACAGGCTGAGTCCTCCAGGCATAAGCCTGGCACTATATGCTGCTGCATCCAGTCTCTGATGAAATATGTGAAGTTTATTGATCTTGGGGGCTTTGCCTCTGATTGTGAGGATGCGATTGATGCACTAATTAAGGTTATGCCACTCTGGAATACATCACTGAAACATCAGTAAAGGGATGGAGTTGTGATGTACATATGAGAGACTCAGCAACGTGCATATCCCCTGAAGCACCACTTTACCAAGCCAGCTCATTGCCATTTAGGCAAACAAGTTATTCTATGAATTGTCCACAGCAACAGAACTAGTTAGCCAAGTCCGCATCATGGTAAGAAACCATCTCATACTGCTGCTAGTATTACAAACCTTAGAGAGATTCAGTGCCATATACAATATGACCATAGGGAACCTACACCATGCTGAACAGAGCCACATAAATGGTACTGACAGCTATGTCATTTCTCTGAAGAAACACACAGTCTCTGCCACCCATGGTGCAGCATGTCTAGTAGTGGACAGCATACTTCCCAAGATGCTCATTTATCCCCAGCACACCAGGTGGCTACTGCCAGAAATGAAGCAATGAAACTATGATAGCTTGGCACCTGTACTACTCCTGACTGATGGATCCAAGATCACTCCGTCTCCACGTTTAAAGCAATAAAGAGGTAAGCAATCAAAGCTGATTTAAAGACTTCTCCTTGATCTTGTGACAAAAGTCCACAGTAACAAGTGTAATTTATTACTCATTCCATTCACTTTGCTTATCTGCTTTGAGGGGCACCCCTCAGTATTCTTTAAATATCTTAATTTGGTTTTACTTTTCCCCATTGCAGTTCCATACAGAGTACCCAGAAAAGAGAATTTAGTTTGCATCCCACATGAGCCACCAAAGCACAACTTCTGAAGACTACTACTGCCTGATATTGAACAAAGAGGAGAGTGTCAGTGTAAGCTGACAAATGCAGTGCGTAACCAGACACAAACAGAGTGAAATATGTACCCCATCACAGCAAGATAGTGCAATAAGGAAAAGGCAGTGCTGTTGGGAGACAACCTCTTCAACACCCTCAAGGGAAAATGTCAAGGGCAGCAGTGAGCAGCCACCAAGAATGCTGACACAGGACTCATCACATGAAGCCATACAAAAGTTAGAATGCTGAAGATCAGGCTACATTACAATGCTGCACTACAGAAATCCATGATAAGGACTTGAATCAATGCATAGGAATGTAGTTTCTTTACTGTTTGCACCATGATTAATAAAATTCATGTATCATATAACCTGTTGTAAATAAAGACTTTAAACTACATGTTCCTTGCTGTCTCTTCTCCATGTACATGCATACACAGGTTGCAAGGCTAAGAGAATACTTCCCTTAGTCATCCTATAGCTCCCTGTTCCCTGCGGGGTTACCACATATTGGGGCAAGTTCTGGACATATAACTTCACTGGATGAGGTCTGTTTCTCCAAACTGTGATCACCTCTTAGCCCCTCAGGCTTAGACTGCCCCGTAACTAAGTAACAGAGCAGATTAACAAGGTACATCATACTATAGCCAGCATACCTCTCAACCTGGAAACATCAAAAATGGATAAAGGCTCAAGAAAAGTAGGTACAACTGGCCAAAAATTGGGATACTGATTAACATAAAATGTGCATACATTATCATGTAAACCCACCCACTTCAATGGGAACATGAAGAGTGAAGTCACTGAATAATAAATAATGACAGACATTTGAATTTCAGACTTCATATCCCTCAGAAAATACATAATAATGCAAACCTGTTACTTTAGCAACTGTTTCAGTTTACAGGAGCAATATTTAAATTTGTTCCTGTTTTTGGGCCTTTGTCTCACCATTATTTTTGGCTTTGTCCAGATTTCTTGTTCTGAGAGACTGAGAAGTATGTTGCAGGATCATAATCTGTAGTCATTTGAATTAGAAGTAACTTCTAACACAGAACTCACAGTTTTGAAAAAAGTGAACACACTACTGTCAGATACAGAGAAGAACCAGAAATGCCTCTCAAACAGTGCGGAAACGTAAGTACATTCTGCATTTGGCATCTAACTAGAGTCATGGTCTTCAGATTACATGAAGATTTTCAAACACAAAATCAAGTTGTGAATATCCAGCATATCTTACAAGCCTTGCATTTCAAATGAGCCTGTAAATCTAAGAGTGGGTAGTCAAACTGCAGTATGTTAATTATTAGCATTTACTGAATTAGCAAATTTCCTAACGTGTTAGTGATAGTATGGCTCTAAAATAAGCAAATGAAAAATCATTACAAAAAGAATACTCTCAGCATCAGCAGTGGTATGCAAATATTGTTTTTATAAGCTGTTTTATTATTGCCTTTAATGTTATTAATGCATCATTAATCATTAAGTAGATGGTCAGCAATGTCTGTAAACATGCTATGTCCATATACTCTTCATGTTTTACAATGGTCATTGCGTCTGGCTTGAGTTACGGTGTCTGAAAAGTGTCAGTACAACTAGCGGTTTATTATTAGTAGTAGTAGCATTGTGATTATTATTATTGTTGTTGTTATTATTATTAATCACAGAAAGACTCCTCAGCTGTCTCCCATTTTCAGGATGTTCATAATTTTATTCCCATTACTAGGCATATTTGTGAATTATAATTTTGAAATTGCTTGCTTCACAAAATGCTTGCAATTTCCCGATGTTTGCCAATGTCCGGATTCCACCTCAAAATTAAATTCAAAACAAGATCTAGTACATGAATATTTTTTTCCTTCGCAAAATACTTGTTGACAGTTTTCCCCCACAATAATGTGTCCAAGACTTTGCTTTATACAAGCCAATACATTTTTTCAACAAAATGTCATGGGATGTTCATATTTCTTTTTCATTCATTTTGGATTTTGCCCCCACATTTCAGTCAAAATATATTATTCAGCCATTCACAAATGCACATTTCAGGGGAATCACTGCCCAAGTAAAATGTACTCAGGGGCCCCCGCAACATGGAAACTCTGGGAATCAAATTCAGAACTAGTGATGCATGTGGCCCTACTTATCAGCAGTGACTGCTAGACTACATCAGTGGTTTGCAAGGCAAACAAGGCAGCAGTTGTTCTAGTAAAAGTATTGTGTGGTACAACAGCAAGACATTTTGTTGGTGTGGAAATTCAAAGTCCAGTTTAGTCAACACCTCCCATTCCACCCCACCAGCCGAATGTATGCCAACTTTTACCATTGTCCATTTAATAGTCTCACCTTGCTAATGATCACATCAGAAATCACATTCACACACACTTCACATCATTCACAGGAAAGCGTCCTACCCGCTAACTATTTTTAAAAATGAAAGATGTATGTGGGCTCCAGCAGATTGCAAAATTGTTTCCAATTCCTTTGCTGCAGTTTCTATTAGGCTAGCATACATGCACATTTTTTAATTCCTTTTTACCTGCCTGGAGGTCATGGTTCTTTTTCTCATCCTGCAGATTTGGGGGGTGGGGAGGTGGGCAGAACTTAACTTATAATGTGCACAGCTCCGCTCTGCTCGCTGCTACTGCTGGTATTCTAATTTCTAATTAATAGTCCAAGATGCGATGAGTGGTGACATCAGCCATGATTTTAAAGTTGTAAAGAAATAAATACATAATAATTGAAAAAATCAGGAATTGAAGGAGCCACACAGAAATTTGTGGACCCCATTATTTTGCCCTCAAATACCGTTAAATGCCAAGGAATTCAGAATGGTTGAGAAGTATGACAGCCAGCTGTTGAAGCTGAAGGGAAAACCCTTAACTTCTTTTTGCAGGTTGAACATATCATCTGGCAAGGATGAATACTACACATTTTGCAAGAGCATATGCTGTGCCTCCAAGGCTGTACAAATTTCCTAAGCCCTTTCCTACTACTTGAAACTGCCATCACTATGTCAACAACCCTCATCCTCCACCAAGACTCATGGTTCACTGCACAATACTTACTTCCATTCTTTCCATTCAGCAAGATGAGCAGGTTTAACCTTGTCATTCCTCTGTCGCTCTAGCTAACTCCACCAATGCCTGAACCACTAATCAAACTAAGATTACATGGATCATACTCAGTACCTTAATGTTCTTAGATAAAAGAGCTGTCAGGATAACTTCATCTGTAATGTATCAGTAATGTCCCTGTATCAGTCTATTTGTCTGGATTTTTTCTAAGGATGTGACTGTACTGTGACTTTGTGGATCATTCCACTACATCAGTTAACTAGAAACATTAACAAATAAATAAATAATATGTATATTTTGTCCTACCCCAAAAATTAGCCTGATTTGAGATGTCACTCTAACAAGATTTGGGTTTTCAACTAAAGGTTGTTTTTTTACCACAATGTATTATTCTCCTCCACAATATGACTTTTGTATTTGTTTTGCCTCATATTATTCTGTCCACTCTAGAAGTAGGTGCATTGTAAGTTAGTGCTCTAAGAATTTATGTAGTGAATATTTGTGTGTTTTGCAACCAGTTTTTCTCACTGAACTGCATTCATTGTCATGTTCTAAGTAGACTCATATGCACCCTTTTTTATTAAATAAGTGCCTGACTTGACTCTGCAGAACTGGGGTTTCCATGATGTTTTGATATAGCAAATACTTGACTAAGCTAAAAGAAACAGCAAATCAATAAATCCATGGTCTCAGTGGCAAAAGACAAAGAAGAAGCCAGAGCTACAGATAAATAAAGAACTATGAAACAGCTGCAAACCTGAACAAAGCTCTATGAGACAGATCCATTAGTGGTATTATCAGAGAAGTTTGCTGGTTGAAACTGTAATCTCACTTGTTTTTAACATTTCTGAGACCATTTGAAAAAGCAATGCTTATGGAAAAGACAGTCAAGAGTTGTTCAACATTTGGGTAAGCAATAGATACTTGTCTCAGCACCCAGAGTTGAATTTCGGTAAAATAACTGACATCTGGCTATATCCCACTAGACGACCACCAATTAATGATGTCCCTTGCTATCCTAAGTCAGTAACTAAGGAGCTTCAGCCTTCACGACTGACTCTAATATGAAACCGTCACTTAAACATAAGTAATATTTCACAATTTTCTATAAGAGCACAATAGGAACACACTCTATTTTCCTGGAACTGGACTATATGCCTCTGTCCACCCCAAATGTATTTTCTTATTATACAATTCAGAGCAATGTGCCCCAGTTTAAGACATTTGATACACTCACTCTCAAAGTAAATTTAAATCTCACACATCCAAACACTTCTGAAAAAGCCTGGCACAGGTTTCCAGCTGTGTCCTTTCCCAAAATAATACTGTAATGCTGCCACAAATCAAAGTGTCTTCATGCCCATCTAAAGGGATGTCCAATTATGACAATTAAATATAAAAATAAATGATAGCTATGACCATAAGCAACCAGGCCTTTGAGGGGACCTGGATATTATCAGACAGGGTGTGGCACTCTCTAAGCATTGATTTCCAGCAACAATATAAAGTAATGAAAAACATTTAATAATAAGTAAAATGATTACAATAATGTAAATTAATTGCTTTCAATACATAACAGAACTCAATCAATGGAAATGTAAAATTAAAACTGTAGGGTAGGAGTCCATTATTCTAGAAAAACTCTATCTTAATAACTAAGCTTTCCTAATCTAACTAAATTATACTGTCCATAATTTAATCTAACACATAACAGCAAGACCAAGGCAAGCTTACAGTTTTTGGTGAATTCTCTTTTCTGGATATTCACTGTGTGCACAGCATTGTAACTGACTGTACTTCACAAAACTGCTCATCACTTGATAAACTGCAGTCTCAACATTCTTATTTTAAAAATAACAGTCAGCTGTTTGAAAACGTACTTTTTCTGTCAATCAGCTGTTTAAATAATCACTTATAAGCCAGGAACATTCTAATGACATCATTCACTATTCGGCTGATTCTCCACAGTAGTTTAGAATGTCCCTCTCAAACATGCACTATTAGAAATGCATCAATAAACTGACAGATTCTTTGAACATTCTATGTAAACAGGGAAATACTCAGCTTTTAAAACTTATTTACATATTTGCAATTAGACATGCTGTCATGCAATACAAGTTAATCTGAGAATACGCACAAATATCCAGCCAGACATGCTAATACAGATGACAGTGTTTTCATTTTCTTTACCCCCTCCATGACTCAAGCATGATTTTCAAGTGACCGTTGAAAACCGACACTTGAGGAAAATGGATCTGTCTGGGAATATCAACCCACTCCTCTCCTGGGCAATCCATTTGCACTGGCATTATTAGCTCCACTGTAACATTTTTCTCCTTCTGGGGAAACTTGGCTGAGCACAGGCCCCCACCCCATAATTTGAAGCATCTACTTGAACAATAAATGTCTTATTGTAATCTAGGCTAGCTAACATAGGGGGTCCTCCAAAAATCTCTTTTAGTTTTTGGAAAGCCGGTTCACAATCTGTGGTCCACACTACCTTGTCTGGTTTATTCTTCCTAGTTAGGTCCATAAGGGGTACAGCTATGGTACTGTAATTGGGCACAAATTTCCTATAGTACTCTGCTTTCCCTAGATATGCTCTCCCTTGTTTCATAGTAACAGGAACTAGCCACAGTTGAATAGTTTCCATCTTGACAGGTGCTGGCCTAACTTTACCACTTCCCACTCTGTGCCTTAAGTAAGTGAGCTCTGCCATACCCACATGACACTTATTGTGTTTAATGGTCAATCCTTCAATCCTGCCCTACTTAATCTATCCAAGACTTCCCTCACATGTTGATCTGCAAATGCCTGTAGTATAGTGTTAGAGTTTAACCTCTCCACAAGACCATTAATCTGGGGATGGTAACGGGTGGTCTTTAGATGTTTCACTCCACAACACTTCCACAGACATGTCAGCAGGTCTGACATGAAGTTGGCAACTTGGTCATTCAGTAGTTCTTGTGGAATACCTACTCTGTTGAAGTTTTTGAGCAAAGCATTTGCCACCTTTTCTACATCGATATCACCTACAAAATGTATATTAGAGACTTTAGCTAGAAGTGGTAGATGGTAGACTCTAGGCTCTACCAAGTGCCGCACTACCTCACCTTCCAGCCCTCCCTTAGGAGTCCACTTGCTATGCAACAATCCTTCCTTCACTGCCTTAATATACCCTTCACAAAGAATATCAGGGACCATAGCTAGAAGTGGCAGATTGTAGACACTAGGCTCTACCAACTGCCACACTACCTCTCCTTCCAACCCTCCCTTAGGAGTCGACTCTTTATACAACACATTCTTGTTCCTGTATACAGAATCCACTCTTCCTTGAACCTCAGGTGCTTCCTCCCTTAAGCTTTGTACTATACAGTCTATAAATTGACCTTGTTTCAATTGTACATCTGCGACCCTCCCAAGTTCCTCTTCCGCAGGAAGCCTAGTATCTTCTGATAGCTGTTCCTCACTGTCAATCTGGGTATCATCACTCCCCTCCATCCAAAGGAACATCAGTACTTTCCAGCAGCTATGGCTCACTTTCAGACTTAACTGCTACAGGATAGCTCCTTCTCTGAAACAGCCACCATACTAGTCCCAGCTTCAGGTATGAGATCTTTCTGCGTCCTTCCCAGACTACTGGACCACATACCTGTCTCCCAACCTGACTATGTGCCACTGCATGCACACAAGACACTGCATCATCACAGTCATTCCCTATCAGGGCATCTACCAGAATATTCTCAAAGACAAGTTACCCTTCCATAGGAAGCCTAGTAACGTCCGACAGCTGCACCTCCCTGTCACTCTAGGTACCATCACTCACCTCAGTCCTCACATTCACCATGTCCAAGGGAAAATCAGTACCTCCCAGCAGCTGTGGCTCACATTCAGACTTACTGCTACCAGACAGCACCTTCTCTGAAACAGCCACCATGCCAGTCCCAGCTTCATGTATGAGATTTTTCTGGGTCTCTCCCAGACTACTGGACCTACATGCCTTTCTCCAAGCCTGACTGCATGTTACTGCATGTACACAAGGTACTGCATCATCAAAGTCATTCCTTATCAAGACGTCTGCAGGAATATTCTCAAACACACCTACTTACTGTTTCCTATTCCACCCTCCCAGTCATGATGAACCCTGGCCAAAGGTATTTGGAATGGGGTTCCTCCCAATGCTCTTACTGAAGTGGACTGCCCAAGCAAGTACTGCTCTTCTCTAACCACTGCAGGCCTCACAATGGTTATATCAGTATCTATGTCCCTCTTAGCAGTTACCTGTTTACCATCTACTAACATAGGATATCAATTTTGGGGATAATTTGGTACCCCAGTTGTTTCTAAACAACTTACCACTGGCAGCTTGTCATCCATACTTACTGACTCCCTCACCTTCTGTTTCTCACCTTGCTTCGATGGACATTTGGCTACTATGTGTCCCCTCCGGTTACACTTGAAACTTCTAAATCCTAAATGTGCACTTAGATTAGTAGTTTCCCCTGCTACCATGGGTTTCCTTATGTCCACGTACAGCACTGGGTATTCCTTTCTTATGCAGTGGTGCTCTGCTTACCAAGTAGAGATCCCCTCTTCTCCCCAACTCCTCTGCAGAGTTGTACTCACAATCTGCTAACCAGACTCACATTTTATCAGGCAAAGTACTCAAGGCTTGTTCCCTCACCAAACATCTGCCAGTCCCTCAAAAGTGGTGACCTGACACCTACTCACCCATCTGTGAAGGTAAGTACTTAACTCAGCAATATAACCATGTACGCATTCATCTGCCTTGCATGTGTGTTTATGATTTTTTTTCTATAAGCTTTGGGTGTTTTTAAAACAGTCAAACAAGCATAATTACATTTTTATCATAATTCGAGCAATCTACATAATTTAACATTGCTACAGCCTGAACAGCTTTACCATGGAGTAAGGGTGTCAGGAGCCAAACCCAGATCTCAAGGTCAATATCATATTATCTACATACCCTCTCAAAAATATGAATAAAACTATCAAAGTCATCCCCATCCCTGTACTGAAGAAAAAGTTTACTGACCTGTATGGCTTCTGGGGTCTGTGTATTCTTCTCCCCAGTACCTCCATGATGCTCACAAAGGGTAAGAAGCTCCACTTTATGCTAGCACTTACTCTGATTCTCCTCACGCTGTCTCTTGTTTTTTTCGGCTTCTAAATGTCTGACCTCCATTTCATGTTGTTGGGCTTCTCTAGACATTTAGCCACCAGTTCACATTGATGTTGTTTCTCCTCAGCCTCTAGACATCACATTTGCTCCTCAGCCTATTGTCATTGAGCTTCCAGGTGCAGGTTCTCCTCAGTCTCTAGACGTTTGGCCTCCAGGAGCATTCTCTCTTACTCCAGATGGATTCTCAGGTCCTCTGAAGAAAATGTGGACTGTCTTATCTTGGCAGGCTGCACAACACCAACACCAAACTGGATATTCTCCAACTGGCTGGTCTGAGCGGTGGCTGCAACCAAGGATGAAATCATTGCTTCCTTAGTCAGGCTGGCATGCACCAATCCTCTGGCTTCACACTCCTTAGCCAACTGGAACTTTGCCAGCTTCCTAAAATCTTCTGCTGACATCATTGCTTGCTATCTTTGACTATCTAACTAGAAAAATAAATATAACTATGGTGGATTTAAATTCTGAATGTTTAACTTGTGACTTTCAAGAGTGCACACCTTAATCACAACTACCCACAGACTACTGGAATCTAATTAAAAATCCCATAGAGCTGCCACCAATAATGTGACATCTGGCTATATCCCACAGGACTGCCACCAATTAAATGACATCCCTTACTATATTGAATCAGTAACTAAGGCATTTCAGTCCTCAATACTGACTCCAATATGAGACTGTCACTTAAACCAAACTAATATTTCACAATTTTCCCCTAAGAGCACAACAAAAACATGCACTATTTTCCTGGGACTGGACTATATACTTCTGTTCACCCCAAATGGATTTTCTTATTATATTCTTCAGAGCAATGTGTCCCAGTTTAAGACCTCTGATACACTCACACTCAAAGTTAATTTAAATCTCATATATCCAAACACTTCCAGAAAAGCCTGACACAGATTTACAGCTGTGTCCCTTCCCCAGAATAATACGGTAATGCTGCCACCAATCAGAGTGCCTTCATGCCCTTCTAAAAGGGTGTCCAATTATGACAATTAATAGCAAAATAAATGATAAAATGACCATACGTGACTAGGCCTTTGAGGGGATCTGGGGAATATCAAACGGGAAGAAGCCCTCTCTAATCGCTAAAGAAAAACACATAATTTCCAGCCACAGTGCAAAGTAATGAAAAACATTTAATAATAAGTAAAATCATTACAAGAATATAAATCAGTAGCTTTCAATAAACACCAGTACTCAATCACTGGAAATTTAAAATTAAACTGCATCTTTGGAGTCCATTTTTCTAGAAAAACTCTAGCCAGGATTCAATAAACTCTGTGTAGGAATAGCGTTATTCCTACACGGAGTGAATGGTGTCCATGTTCGAATCCCCCTCTTGGCAGCACACCTTGCATATTAATGAAGGCGCGCTACTGAGATGGAGCCATGTACATGGACACAGAATCAGTGCAGTGGGTGTATTACAGTAGTGTTTGCAGATCTGTAACACGCCCTCTGCACTGTCAAAGTGCCGTACAGCACTTTAGAATAGAAAACAGTGTCCATAGACATTGAAAGGATAAATGGGAAGGGAATGTAATGCAGAGGGTGTGTGACAGGTTCTGTAATACATCCCCTGCATTGTGAAAGTGCCGTACAGCACTTTACAATAAAATAGTGTCCTCGGACACACACCTCTTAACCTCTTAGAGCAAGAAGTGTGTACAAAGCCCATTGAAAAAAAGTGGGATAAAAGCCCAAAGAATAGGGACAGTTTAAAAATATTGCTCATACAAACTTAGAAAGTTGATAGAATGACAGGTTTTTCATTAGCATGGATTTTCATGAAAAATATGTAGCCTAAAACTGAAATGCTTATTTTACATATAGTTATATACATATAAAATTATTATTTTTTTTCCACTGTATTTTAAGTTTATGAGTAGCTGAGTGTGTTTGCGCACCACAGCACTTTGCTCAGCAGTGCTTAAAATATCATGAAGAGCTATATAGAAATGTATAGCATAAATCTTACCAGCAGAGTTAGCTTAGTGGGTTGAGTTCTGGCTTTGCATGCAGTAGGTGCATGGTTTGAACACCAAGACAGGCAATTCAGCTTTTACATGGAAAAGCACTGTTAAATTATTTTTTTTTGTTGTTGTTTAATGATATAGTAATTTATATTTGTTAACCAGGTTAGTGCAGTTGGTCCAAAATGCCAGTGTCAGTGGATATATGATGTGAAATCCCTCATTTAAACATGTGTCCCATACAGTACAGTCACACCCCAAGGTAATGTAGTCAAAGCACATGGGGGATGTCATGTGAAGTAAAATATATACACTTATGAATATGCCACTAAAGAGTAATTAATATCAATTCTTTATTTTTTAAATGAAAACTGTTGCTTGCACTTAGCTCAGTTTTGCAAAGCAATGCTAAGAAAGTTAAGCAATGCTTAAACAGGACCATTCTAAGCAGTATTCAGCTCAGCTGAGTGGATTTGTGCACTGCTAAGCACTACTCAGCATTTGCTACTTTAAGCACTGCTCAACTCAGTTTTGCAGGTTTGAGCACTGCTGAACTTTGTTCAGCATTTTTAAAAATGGTCCAATGATGGCAAAGGGTGGGAATATGGCCTTATTTAACCCATACAGGAGGGAATTCAAGCAGAACCCATTAGAATTTGATCCCCATAGGAGCTATGGCAGGTGCTGGTGAAAGAGCATGCTTTCGGGCACAGCGCTGGGGCATTTTGGAGTCTAGTGTCATGGCTAGGCTCTTTGTAAAGAACCATGACATCAGACTGTTGCAGGGCCAGTACCAGGGCTCAGAGTACAAGGCTGAAGCCTGGGACCATCTGGCAATTGAGCTCACCGATGCCAATGGCATCCCCCGCACTGGTGAGCAGGTCCATCACCATTATGACAACCTCAAACGGAGAAATGGGGCTCTCTTGTCCTAATGAATCCAAGATGCTCGGGACGGGAATGCTCTAGAAGTTTGTAAGTATTTGATCTGTTGCTTTATAAAACTGTAGTATGAATGTTTGATAAACAGGTATGCATAATGGTGTGTTTTTTCTCCACAGCTGCAGAGGAGAGGGCTCGTAATGTGGAAGCCCATGGAGGCCAACTGGATAGGCTGCACCGACAGTGTGGTGAGTACAGATGTATCTTGCAATATATATATATATAGTCCAATAAATCATCATCATCAGCCCCCTTTTTCCCATTTTTCTACATGGGGTCAGGGTATCATGTTAACTGTTGCCAACTCTCTCAATTCAGTACCACACTCCTGCCTTCTGCAACACTCAAGCCTGATGGTCGCAGATCTTCTTCCACATAATCCATCCACCTTTTTGTTGCATGTTCTCACTTCCTCTTACCTTCTTCCTGTCTGTCCCAAATCTTCCTCACCAGATTTTCTTCTGCTTTTCTGCACATGTGCCCAAACCACCGTAATCTGTTCTATTTGATCTTTTCTGCAATTGGAGCTACTTTGGCTTCTGCTCTTATGTCCTCATTTCTTCATCTGTCCCACAGTGTGCATCCTATCAATTTTCTCAGGCACTTCATTTTCATCACCTCTAGCTTCTTCAACTGTTCTACCTTTACTGCCCAGGTTTCTGTACCATACAGTAGTAGTGGTCACTGCACTGACTTGTACACCTTATTTTTCAGCTTCTTTGACATTCTTCTATCATAGACTACACCTAATACTCTATGCCAGTTGGCTGCAGCCCATCTGATTCTAGCTTTGACATCTTCATTCAGACTACCCTTCTCCTCAACTACTCCTCCTAGATACTTGAAGCTGTTCACCTGTTCCACTATCTTCCCTTCTATCTCTATTCTCAGCTTCTTCTGATTTCCCCAATTTGTTGGAATTACCACCATCTTATCTGTGCTTAGTTTCATCCCATGTGCCTTCAGATTTGGATTCCATTCTCCTATCTTTTGCTGAAGTTCTAGCTCAGAGTTTGCCTGTACTGCCACATTATCTGCATGCAGCAGCTTTGTTGATCTGTCCCTTCCAACCTGTTTGCTAATGTAGTCCATCACCAGTATGAACAGCAGTGGGCTCAGAGCTGAACCCTAATATACACTAACACCCACTGGGAACCCATCTGTGAGGCCAATCGCTATTCATACTAATCACTATTCATACTTGAGTCAGTGGGTCCTTGTACATAGCCCACACTAATTCTTCCAGTGTTTCTGGGGCTTCAAACCACTGCAGTACTGCCCAGATCAGCTTTCTTGGGAACTTGTCATATGCTTTCTCCAAATCTAGGAATGCCCAGTTGGACTCTCTCCTCATCTCTAGTTTAATCTCAAGTATCTGCCTCAGTGCAAACATCAGGTCACTTATGCTGCATCCTGATCTGAGTCCAATAAATAAGAAAGTATAATTGTTTACCGCCATTAGGTATAGTGTGTTCTGAGTGTACTGCTTAATGTGTTGTTAGACCAACATTCATATAAGTAAGTAAAGCCAGGTACTGTGTAATACAGATGAAGGCAGGAAACAAGCTACTATTGGTGAAATGAAGTCACTCCTTTATTAATAATTTTTAGGATTGCATCTGTTAATAAGCTATACTGTGCTTGCTACTGTGAAAATAATCACTGACATACATTCTTCATCTACATTATATGCAGTACAACTTAATGTAGAAGTTAGACTGTAATAAAGCTCTGTGTCATGTTACTCACAATAATGCTTATTCAAAAATACTGTTGTGTTTAATCTGGTCTGTTGCTGAAAAAATACAAGTGTACAGGTGTAACACAGCAAATATGACTATGAGAGCATGATGTCACTGAGATTTGTCTGCTAAGCAGCTGTTATGCCAAACTGTAGATGTGGAACTATAAGACAAGATACAAGGAAAAGTGATATATGTTCTGTACTAAGATCTGAACCTTGAATAGTAATGTGTAATGTATTATAGTGTGTTCCCTGCAGCATTGTCTTGTGTTAATTTTCACATTTCAGCTACATGTATTCCTGAATGTATGTATGCTGATGCAGGCAAGTATGAGACTGTAATAGGTAGAATCTGCAAATGTATGATGTGCAAATGTATATGGGTCGGGTGTGCAACCCAGCACCCTGCCATGGTTTGTACAGATCACACATATTCACATCCACTAGGGTTTAAATGTGTACACCTGCATTCAAAGTATCAATGCAGAGTTCACTAGCTATCTATCATGCATGAATCTCAGGCATGTATGTTCAACTGTCACTACAGTCTTCTGTGACATTCCACTTATATTACAAGGTTAGACTGTGTAACCAACTGAGTTTTAGGCACAAATTAGTCAAGCCTCAGACAGCAGTGCCCCAGTAGCTCAGTGTGATAAGAAAAATGTGTATGCTACTAAGTTTTGCACACACAGACAACGGTTTGAATCCCAGGACTTGTACGAAGATGTAATTCTAGTTACACACACGTAATCCTGAATATTTGTAGAAACAGTCAGGTAGTGTTAACAGATATTTTCTCCACAGGGCTGACAGGTAAAGAAATGTTTGTATTAGCTGTATAAAGGGTACAGTAATAAACTGTGCATAAATGTTCTAATGTCCAACCACATGCCTACAAGGGACAGTAGAATAGGTATATAGACCATGCACTCTTCCCAAGACATGTCTCTCAAGTGTGAGCACTGTTGCCAATAACCTTGCCCACACATATAAATTCAGTACAAGTATGCCATTAGCACACTCACACAACATCAGTGCAGGGTACACCTTGTTAGTCATATATGTAACCCTGTCATGTACGAGTCCCCTCTACTCATGTACCTAGAGTTGTCACAGCTTGCCCCATACCATTCCAGGTTGACAGTTTAACAGGTATGTATTTGCTACAGAAGCTATAGGACACAGGTACATGTAAAGTGAGGGGAGACCTGTAAAGTATTGAGCAGTACTGTTGTGAAAAATATAAGCCTATACAGATAGTAATGGACTTGTATTATCTCTCCCTACCCCTTATCTGCATCAATAATTATTATTCCTATACTAAGGGTATGTTGTTCTCAAAACCTCATGGTGGGTCTTGTGTTCTATTATTGTACATATATTTAATTGGTTACATACTAATATACCTTGTTCAAATACCATTGTTGGTGGCCTGTTGCCATAAATGCAACTGGCATGCTGTTACAATACTGACTGTTATTCCATTTATGCATGTATTCTGTTTGTTATGCAATTATTTCAGTTCTATTGTTCTGGGGTAATTGGAACACCCATACATGCTGCTATAACTAATTTTGAAATGTGTTGTTTATGACTAACCAATACATTTTGAAAAACCTCAACACCATAGCACATTTGGGAAGGTAGATCCCAGCTAATCCACCTGCCCTGCCTCATCTCGTCGTGGCACTGGGCCCAAGAACATCTGGGACCCAACCTGGAACTGCCTCCTCTGCTTGTCCTGCACCAGCCTTGGGTGGAATCGCCTCAGGGGATGGAGCCAGTCTCCCCTGGGCAAGGGCACAAAGAGGAACTAGTCACCAGCAAATGATTCCAAGGCATGGTGCGGCAGGGTCATCCTGACAGACTTTTGGGGCCTTGGAGGGGCAGTGGTGACTCCCCATGGGTGGGGATCTCAGTCCCATTGTTTCCATCTGGGGGCACATGGGCCTTTGAGTCTCAACCACCCTTCCTGTCCAAGTTTTTTACCCCTTCATGTGTCACAAATTGCTCCTTTCTGCTGTCTTGTCTGTCTGAAAAGCAACCTCTCCTACCCAACTTACCTCCCCAAACGTACCTACAAACTTTCCCCAACACCCCACTCTCACCTAAAAAAAAGGGGGGGGCATCTGCCCCCCCAAATCACATCCCATACATAGATCTCCATTTCACCCCCACGTACACTGACATCAAAAAATTTACCCTTGAATTACTCAACCAATATATGTCACCCATACCCCTCCCTGTGGGGTGTAAGGCTCTAAATTCCAAATTGTCCACATCATTCACAGCTGTTCCTGCAGAAAAAATGGAGAGATATGGACCTTTCCTACACCCATTCTGCACATCCCTAGCTGCCTTTCATAATGTTTTTCTCCCTGCTTGACCCCATTTTACCACTTTCCTATCATCCCTTTTTCCTTTTCTTTTTTTTGGGAATAGTGCAGGTTTAAGTGGGAGTAAGTGGTGCTAAGTGAAGCTAAGGGGACCTAAGCGCCTCTTGGCATCACAGCGCATCACACAAACCCACACAAACCTGCTTAAAACAGCTTTAATGACTCTGTGTCAATCAGCCACTGTTCATAGGTTCATAGGTAGGAACTAAGCTATAAATCCTGGGGCCTATATAAGCCTAGCTAAAAAGGTTCCCTGGCTTTCACCACCTAAGAAAATTATTTTCCTGTGCCCCTGTTGAGCAGTGCCACAGAAGTGATCCCCGATGTGAATTTTCTACCCAACCTGGAACTGCCTCCTCTGCTGGTCCTGCACCACCCTCAAGAATCGGGTTCTGCCCAGCAACAAAACAATCAGCGCTGCCAGGTCTCAAACCCAGGACCCTGTGCACTACAGTCACAGCAACATACCACTACACCATTTCAGCTGTGAGAGCTGTAAATGCTTTTGTAACTATATCATACATTACAGTAATTTATGGAGTTTCCTCCTCCTTGGTAAGATCTGACCCTAAAGCAATCACTTTTGAAGTCACCATCTCACCTAATCCCTCACCCTTGTCATGGTCAAACGAAAACACTTTTCCAAAGCTGACTACAATCTCCTCAGAGCAGGTACAAGCAACCGTCCCTTCAGTTGGAACTAGCAGTAATGTCCAAGCCTACACCAAATAACTATATGAGCACCTACATAGCTGTATGGACTCAGCAATGCCTGACACGACCTAGTCATCTCCTTCAAGGAAGAGTAAACCTGCCTGGTGGACAGCAGCAATAAACAAACTCTGTAACAGAAGGTAGAAATTGCTCTCCAGGGCCAAGAATGTGAAGGTGGCAAGTTGGAAGCAATTTCTCCTTTGTCTGAACAATCAAATAAGGTCACTGGTGTAATCCTTTAAGGCTAATTTCAAGTTTATATTGGCCACATCCACCAAGGACAATCACAAGGCCTTCTTCACATATGACTGCAATCTCAAAGGCAACACCCAAATCATCTGTGAACTGGTGGTCAATAACACCGCATACTCAAATGTCATACTTATAGCCAGCCTGCTGGCAGACAGGTTCAGAGAAAACCTCACCCCCCTGTCTCCCCCATCAGTAAACCAGGACATCCCCAGAACCTGCCCCACTCCCCTCATAATCATGGAGCTGGTCCTTAATGCCCTTTCAAAGGCAAAAAATAAAGTCTTCATGGGATCTGATAACATCCCTGGCTGTATCCTACATGAACTCAGGCATGAGCTCTCAGCTCCATTACAAACCCTATTCAACCAAAGCCTGAGCACCAGCTTCATCCCAGCTGCATGGAGGACAGCCACTGTCATACCTCTACACAAAGGTGGAGTATGCACTGACTCAAACAATTATATGCCCATCAGCCTTACTAGTCTGATCTGCAAGGCCATATAACGCATTATCATAGACCTTATAAACAGGGACATTGTCGACCTCCAAACGCTTGACCCCACACAGTTTGGTATTGTCAAAGGGAGATCAGGTCTGTTAAAGTTGGTCGACTTCTTTGAAATAGTCACCAAAGCCATGGACGAGGGGAAGATGGTGAACACTTACTACCTTGACCTAGCCAAAGCCTTTGACACTATTCTCCACTTGGCCATAATATATACACCTTCCCAGCTAGACATTAACCTGTATGTTACCAGATGGGTAATTAATTGTCTCACTGATAGAACCCACTCAGTCAAAGTAGGGGAAGCCACCTCTAGTAGTAGACCCGTAATGAGAGGTGTACCACAAGGATCGGTCTTGAGGCCTCTACTGTTTGGCATATACTTTCCTGAGGTGCAAGCCAAAACCAATGCTCTGTGGCTGATGAACATCCTTCAGGAGGCCGTACACAAGCTAATGACTGGGGCCAGAAGCATGGCCTCAAACGGAATGCCAAAAAATGTATCATTATTCCCTTTGGAGAAAATGTCATCCCCACTAATTATGACATTAATAACAACATACTAAGGATGCAATCAGTCGTGATGGACTTGGGCACCCAGGTTGATAGCAACCTGACTTTTGACCATCACGTTCCCTCCCTTGTACGGAAGGCTTTCTACATGGCCTACCTCATAAATAAGAATATGTCATCCGGGAACAAGTAGGTCATAACATCCATGTACCCCTCCCTTATCAAACTCATTATCGAGTGCAATGGCCCCTTTGGCATGTACTTTACCAAGCACATGCAGCAGTTGGAGAGACAACAGAAGTTCCTGACCAGGAAATCCAGGGTCTCAAACATCTTCCCAATACAGATAGGCTATAAACCCTGTCCCTCAGCTCAGTATGATACAGACATATCATAGGTGACCTGTGTCTGGCATAGGCCATTTCTAACCCAACCTTGATGGAGTTGCTGCATATCCATAAGACAAATCTGACTCACACCTCCCAAATGCAAGGCCTTATCCTGGTCTCTGACAAATAGTACTTGTTGACTGGATAGATTGGTGTCCCAAAGACCCCACGATCTGTGGAATACACTACCTCTCCATGTCTAGCAGAGTACCTCTCTAGCCCTCTTTAAGAGCAACCTGGATGACTGAATAGAAAACAGAAAATACACCCCAGAGATCACATCTGTGTCCCAGCTGGACAGGGGAAACAGGTGCTGATTTTGAAGGAACATGGGTGCAAATCTTAGCTAGGCTTATAAGGGCCTCCTGGCCAATAGCCTAGTATCATCCCATGAACCTATGAACCTATTGCTTTACATGTTTGCTGTATCTATTTCAGACTATCTTAAATTATTCCCTGTGAGTCTGAACTGTGTAGTTACTGTACTGATTGAGTATTGTCTTGTTCCTTTATTAGTTATTATTAAATATCGTTAAACCTTGTCATTGTGTCTGATCTGTATAGCACTAAGTAAGCTCTTAAGAGTACTTGCATATGTATTTGTTAATGCTGTATAGCACGCGCCAATAGCCTTTATCTTCGCCACACTTATCATTTTGCTAATAGGCACATCACGCAGTAGGATTTGTCACCCTTTGGTGAGGGCCTTACAGTGGCTGGTAAAGAGCAGGATTGTGGCAGTCAGAATTAACTTAAAGTCTGGTCAGAAAGGCACATAGCTAGTAAACCTGTGTCAACCTTTCCCAGGAGTGTGTGCGTGTGTGTGTGTGTGTGTGTGTGTGTGTGTGTGTGTGTGTGTGTGTGTGTGTGTGTGTGTGTGCATGTGGTTGTGCATGTGGTTGTGCGTGTGTGTGTGTGTGTGTGTGTGTGTGTGTGTGTGTGTGTGTGTGTGTGTGTGTGTGTGTGTGTGTGTGTGTGTGTGTGTGTGTGGCTATATGTGTGTGTGTGTGTGTGTGTGTGTGTGTGTGTGTGTGTGGAGGGGTGGTATTCATCTGGGCCATTGAGAGGAGCTGTGTTTGGTGCCGACCTGCATGTGATAGTGATGTGTGAGTGTGTGTATTGCACACAGTCTAGCCATGGGCTAGCCCTACATGGGAGTATGTTGGACAGCAGTGGACCTTAAATGGCAGTATGTACAGTTCACCATCTCCGGCCAAGGACAGGGGCACTGGTTCTGCCAGGAGATTCACTGGCACCACCAGGCCCAAGGCCAGATGGGGTACTACTCCCTGATGTTGACTTGTGTCTGCTGGATTCAGGAAGCAAATACACACACACACACACACACACACACACACACACACACACACACACACACACACACACACATGATGTCAACTGTATGAACCAATCTAGGCCTTAGGCAACCCCACTCTACACCCTATGCATGTGATGATATCTGTGCCACATTTCTGTTATCCATACCATCAATGCAAGGACATGTTAACATGGATCGGATGCACAGGGTGAATATAGTACACACTGTAGTAATGTTAGCTGTGTAAGGTGCTGTCTGCTGGCAGTTGTCATGGGTACACATTGAAGCGTATATGCCTCTCTGCCATGATGCATTATTGCTGTTAGTACTGCTGACTGACTGTTGTCACACATACCTTATTCTGTTTCTGTTCCAGGTGTCTGTGTGTGTACAGCCTGGGGAGCTGCTAACATTACCACAACTGAGTATGGCAGAGTGGAAACATAATGACCTTTTCATTGCCAAGGTAAGACTTTATATGTACTTGTTTACCTGGGTTTGTATGTGTTCAACAATGTGTGAGGGATAAAGGGGGCAGACAGTGTAACCTTGCATGCATACCCCTTGACACAGCCAGCTAGCCTTCATACATGTCACCTAGGTGTTCCTTAGGACCACAGGTTCATAGATACAGAGGAGGTTACTACAGTACTGGTCTTGGGTCCCTTACAAGGCTAGCCATTACTTAATCCACAACAGAATCATCAATCAGCACTTGTTGCCCCTGCCATTGCTGGACAAAGGTTCAACCCCATGGACAGATGTATTTTTTCTCCATCCACTCAGCCTTGATGCAATTGATGAGGGTATGCATGGTACTGTGTTTGACATGTTTGAGGAGTGTAGTCCTGACACAGGATAGCCTCTGGTAGCCAAACATGACTTTCCAGCATGTGTTTCGGTCATCTCATATATGAGTCAGGCTTCTTGTACCGGTAATGTACACAGAGTTATAGTCTCATACATGGGGCATCTGCTGAAGGGCTGACCACAACATTGCCATCTTGGCATGCCACAGACACCAGTGGACAACCTGACCTGTAACCAGTGGGCCAGTACTGATTACAGGCTGTCTGCATGGAACAGGTGTTGAGGGTCATGGCTGACCTTTATGGGTGTTAACACAGCCTTTACAGTTTCTGCAGATGTCTACATAGGTGCATAGCAGACTGGCCATGCTGCTAATGTATTGTACTGACTGAGGACTATTCATAGGTAATGTTCACCTTTTTTCTGAATAAGGTCCCTTTACCTATGTGGTGAAACACATAGAGTGTTTTTCAGATATGTCAGGAATGTCCGTGGCAAAGGCCAGGTTTATTCCAAATCAGTCCTTAACAGTATCACTTGTGCATCATTGAAAAGCTAACACAACTTGCTGTAAATCCCTATCTCATCAGGTGTGCGGCCAACTGGCTCACCTACAGGACTCTCAATGTCAAAATATGCACACACACCTCTGATAGCAGACCTGTCACTAATGGAGTTCTCAGGAATCTGTCCTAGGACCCCTACTGTTTGGCATGTATTTTTCAGAGACACATGCAAAGACAAAAGCCCTCTGGCTGACCTAGTTTACAATGACTGTAAGTTGGGTGCTATCATTGACTCCCCAAAAGATATTAATATACTGCAAGAGGGTGTCACAGCACATAATGACTGCTGCCAAAGTCGTGGCTTTAAGCTAAATGCAGAAAAATGTATCATTATGCCATTTGGCAAAAAAGAAACCCTACTGATTACCACATCAATTGCAACCCACAAAGCACACTACCTGTGGTGAGAGACCTGGGCACTCAGGTTGATACAACCTCTTCAGACCCTGTAAAGTAATGCAGTGTGTGTATGGGGGGGGGGCACCGGCCTCAAAATGGTAGAACCAACACACACACAGGATATAGTTCTTAAACACACATACATACAGTATCACAGTTGCCAGCATTGAGATTAGAACCCTTACCTATTTAATTATTTGCACTATAGTCTACACAGTTATCTCATGTGCCACAGAGGTTATAGGGCTGAAGGGTGTCCAAAGGTACTTGTAAGGTAACTGACATCAGCAGGCCTTGTTAAGTAGGGCAGTGGGAAGTGTACTGGGAGGAACAAGCCTCAAAATGGCATAACCAACACACACACAGGGAATATGTTTCTTACACACACATAGTTGCAACCATTGAGATAAGAACCCCTACCTATCTAGTTATTTGTACTATAGTGCTATACAGTTATCAGATGCACCACTGAGCTTATAGGATTGGAAAGTGTCCAAAGATACTTCTAAGGTGACTGACATCAGCACACCTTGTAAAGTAGGACATTTGAAAGTGTATTTTGGATGGAAAAGGCCTCAAAATACCTACAAACACATACACACACGCACACACACACACACACACACACACACACACACACACACACACACACACACACACACACACACACACAGTTGCCACTGTGGAGATTAGAACCCCTACTCATTTAGTTATGTGTACTAAAGGGCTATGCAGTTATCAGATGCCCCATGGAACTTACAGGGCTAAAGAGTGTCCAAAGGTACTTCTAGGGTGAATGACATCAGCAGGCCTTGTAAAGAAGGGCAATGGAAAGTGTATTTTGGGTGGGAAAGGCCTCAAAATACTTTAACCCACAAACACACACAGTTGCCACTGCAGAGATTAGAACCCCCTACCCATCTAGTTATTTGTATTATAGTACTATGCACTTATTGGACATGCCACAGAGCTTATAGGGCTGAAGAGTGTCCAAAGGTACTTCTAAGGTGAATGATATCAGCAGGGCGTGTAAAGTAGGGTAATGGAAATTGTATTTTGGGTGAGAAAGGACTCAAAATGCTTTACCCTACAAACACACACACAATTGCCAGTGCTGAGATTAGAACCCCTACCTACATAGTTGCTTGTGCTACAGTACTACATAGTTATCACACACACCACAAAGCTTACAGGATGGTGAATGTCCAAAGGTACTTCTAAGGTGAATAACATCAGCAGGCCTTGTAACGTAGGGCAATGGGAAGTGTATTTTGGGTGGGAAAGGCCTCACAATACTTTAATTTAAACACACAGACACACACACGATGTCAGATTACAACCCCTACTTCACTACTATTGCACAATGGAGCTCACCATTATACTGACACATGCCACTAGTTACAACTGGTGTGCAATTGTCTGAAAGAGGAGATCACTCTATGCTTTTCAGGCTGTCTCTCTCTCTCTCTCTCTCTATGACTCTATGCCTGTTTGTGTTGCCCTCTCTCTCCCTCCCTGTCACTGTCTGTTTCTGTCTCTCTTACCCCTGTCTCTGTCTGTGTATGATTGATATAGTTGTATATGTTGCCCATATATATGTATGTGTATCTCACTCAACAGATGCAGATATATCACATATGGGTCACCTACAGTTAGCCGTGGGCAATCCTGTGTGATGGAAGGGGGGAGAGACAGTTAAGCTGTACATAGCTGTCTGTATGCAAAGATATATATGCACAATACAGCTGTATAGTCTGATGTGGGTTTAGACATGGGCTGTAATTATCTAAGTGTAGGAGCATGCTCAGTATGACCTTCTATAGTACGACTGGGAGTCCATTCCAAAGATAGCTGTACTCCGGTCCAGGGTTTTGTGTGCTATAGCCATGCCTGTCAAACTCTTAGCGCAAGAATTCTGGAATGCCAGGAGCATATTTTCTGTTTCCCATCCAGTTATCCTGGGTGCACTTCAAAAGGGCTATTGAGGTACTCTGCATGACGTGGACAGGGAGTATATTCCACAGAAGTGGCATTGTGTGGGGCACATATGTGTCACACCAACAAGTCCTATTGATATCACAGACCAAGTTGATGCTGTGCTTACAGGTTACTCGAGTGGAGCTTAACTTCCAGATATGCGGCAGTCCCATCAAGGCAGGGTCTGAATGGCTTTGTATGACACACAGAGGTCAACTCTGAGGAGTCTGTATTAGACTGAGTAGAGGGACAGTGCTTTTAGCCAATCTGTATAGGGTAGGTGTTTAAGGCACTGGATTCTCCAGGTGAGGAACCTTTATGGGCTCTCCTGCTGCTGCATGTGCTTTGTGAGGTGCATGATGTAGAGGGCATTGTACTCACTAATTGCCCTTATAAGGGTAGTATATATGGACCTTATGACCTCTTTGTCCCTGGATGAGATACCCTTACTTATGAGGTGAGCCATGTAAAAAGCTTTCTGTACAAAAGTAGCAACATGGTGGTCAAAAGGCAGGTTGCTATCAACCTAGGTGGCCAAATCCCTCACTACTGATTGTGTACATAGCAAATTGTTGTTAATGTGATGATATGAGGGGATGTCACTCTCCCCAAATGGGATGATGATGCATTTTCTGGGATTCAGCTTGAGGCCATGTTTCTGGCACCAGTCATTTGTTTGTGTGAAACCCTGTTGGAGGACATCCACACCACTTGAGGAATTGATCACTGTGTCCAGCTTGCAGTCATCTGCAAACCTGGTCAGCCATAGACCACTGTATTTGGCCTGCACCTCAGAGAAATATATGTCATATAACCAAGGCCCCAAGACCGATTCCTGGGGTACGCCACTCATTCTAAATGTACTGCTTGAGCTGGCTACCCATATTATGATTAGGTGGGTTCTATCAGTGAGCCAGTTTGCTACCCAATTGTTAACATATGAATTTATGCCTAGTTGACAGAGTTTATCTACTATAGCCAAGTGGGTAATAGTGTAGCAGGCTTTGGCCAAGTCAAGTTGGCTGGTGTGCACTGTCTTTCCCTTGTCCATGGCTTTGGTGGCTGTCTCAAAGAAGTATAGCAGATTTAACAGACATACCTCTCCTTGACAAGGTCAAACTGTGTGTGGTCGAGTATTTGGAGTTTGACAATGTCCCTGCTACTGAGGTCCATGATAATCTGTTGCATGGCTTGCAGATCAGGGTAGTTAGGCCACTGTATCTATAATGTCCTGGATTGGTGGACACTCTACCTTTGTGTAAAGGGATGACAGTGGCTGTCCTCCACTCAGCTGGGACAAAGCCGGTACTCAGGCTTTGGTTGACTAGGGTGCCTAATAGTGCTGCAAGTTCATGGTTGGGCTCATGTAGGATCCAGCCTGGGATGTTGTTGGGTCCCACGGAGGCTGTATTTTTTGCCTTTGAGAGGGCTGTGTTGACCTCTTCCCTAGAGATAAGGGGTGGGGGGCAGGTCCTGAGGATGTCCTGATTTACTGATGGGGAGGACAGAAGGGAAAAGTTTCTGCTGAATCTGTCAGCCAGTAGATTGGCTATATCTACAACATTTGTGTATGTGGTGTCCTTGACCACCAGTTCTGAATAGATCTGGGAGCTTCCTTTCAGACTGCAGATGTATGTGAAGAAGGCCTTATGATTGTCTGTAGTAGATGTGGGAAGGGAATGTAATGCAGACAGTGTGTGACAGGCTCTGTAACACACCCCCTGCATTGTGAACATGCCGTACAGCACTTTACAATAAAATAGTGTCCTCGGACACACACCTCTCAAGCTCTTAGAGCAAGAAGTGTGGACAAAGCCCATTGATTAAAAGTGGGTTAAAAGGCCAAATAATAGGGACAGTTTATAAATATTGCTCTTACAAACTTAGAAAATTGATAGAATGACAGGTTTTCCATTAGCATGGATTTTCATGAAAAATATGTAGCCTAAAACTGAAATGCTTATTTTTGCATATAGTTATATACATATAAAATGATTTTTTCCCGTTGTATTTTAAGTTTAAACATAGCTGAGTAGGTTTGCACACTGCAGCACTTTGCTCATCAGTGCTTAAAATATCATGAAGAGCTATATAGAAATGTATATCTCAAATCTTACTAGCAGAGTTAGCTTAGTGGGTTGAGTTCTGGCTTTGCATGCAGTAGGTGCATGGTTTGAATACCAAGACAGACCATTCAGCTTTTACATGGGAAACCACTGTTAAATTATTATTTTGTTGTTTAATGATGTAGTAATTGATATTTGTTAACCGGGGTATTGTAGCTGGTCCAAAATGCCAGTGTCAGTGGATATATGATTTGAAATCCATCCTTTAAACACAAGTGTTCCATACAGTACAGTCACACCCCAAGGTAATGTAATCAAAGCACATAGGGGGATGTCATGTGAAGTAAAATATATACACTTACGAATATGCCAGTAAAGAGTAATTAATATACAATTCTTTATTTTTTAAATGAAAACTGTTGTTTGCACTTAGCTCAGTTTTGCAAAGCAATGCTAAGAAAGTTAAGCAATGCTTAAACAGGACCATTCTAAGCAGTATTCAGCTCAGCTGAGTGGATTTGTGCACTGCTAAGCACTACTCAGCACTTGCTACTTTAAGCACTGCTTTACTACTTTAAGCACTCAACTTTGCAGGTTTGAGCACTACTGAGCTTTGTTCAGCATTTTTAAAAATGGTCCAATGATGGCAAAGGGTGGGAATATGACCTTATTTAACCCATACAGGAGGGAATACAGGCAGAACCCATTAGAGTTTATACCTGTAGGAGCTATGGCAGGTGCTGGTGAAGGAGCATGCTTTCGGACACAGTGCTGGGGCATTTTGGAGTCTAGTGTGATGGCTAGGCTCCTTGTAAAGAACCATGACATCAGACTGCTGCAGGGCAGTACCAGGGCTCAGAGTACAATGCTGAAGGCTGGGACCATCTGGCAATTGAGCCAGTGGCATCCCGCACACTGGTGAGCAAGACCATCACCATTATGACAACCTTAAACAGAGAAAGGGGGCACTCTTGTCCCAATGGATCCAAGATGATCAGGACAGGAATGCCCTAGAAGTTTATAAGTATTTGATCTGTTGCTTTATAAAATTGTAGTATGAATGTCTGATAAACAGGTATGCATAATGGTGTGTTTTTCCCCACAGCTGAAGAGGAGAGAGCTTGTAATGTGGAAACCCATGGAGGCCAACTGGAGAGGCTGCACTGACAGTGTGGTGAGTACAGATGTATTTTGCAATATATATATATAATCCAATAAATCAGCATCATCATCATCAGCCCCCTTTTTCCCATTTTTCTACATGGGGTTGGGGTATCATGTTAACTGCTGCTGGCTCTCTTGATTCAGTGCCACACTCCTGCCTTCTGCAACACTCATGCCTGACTGTCGCAGATCTTCTTCCACACAATCCATCCACCTCTTTGTTGAATGTTCTCACTTCCTCTTACCTTCTTCCTGTCTGTCCCAAATCTTCCTCACCAGATTTTCCTCTGCTTTTCTGCACATGTGCCCAAACCACTGTAATCTGTTCTATTTGATCTTTTCTGCAATTGGAGCTACTTTGGCTTCTGCTCTTATGTCCTCATTTCTTCATCTGTCCCACAGTGTGCATCCTATCAGTTTTCTCAGGCACTTCATTTCCATCACCTCTAGCTTCTTTAACTGTTCTGCTTTTACTGCCTATTTTTCTGTACCATACAGTAGTAGTGGTCACTCCACTGACTTGTACACCTTACTTTTCAGCTTCTTTGACATTCTTCTGTCATATACTACACCCAATACTCTATGCCAGTTGGCTGTAGCCCATCTGATTCTAGCTTTGACCTCTTCTTTCAGACTACCCTTCTCCTCAACTATTCCTCCCAGATACTTGAAGCTGTTTACCTGATCCACTATCTTCCCTTCTATCTATATTCTCAGCTACTTCTGATTTCCCCAATTTGTTGCCATTACCGCCATCTTATCTGTGCTTAGTTTCATCCCATGTTCCTTCAGATTTGCATTCCATTCTCCTATCCTTTGCTGAAGTTCTAGCTCAGAGTCTGCCAGTACTGCCACATCATCTGCATACAGCAGCTTTGTTGATCTGCCCCTTCCAACCTGTTTGCTAATGTAGTCCATCACCAGTATGAACAGCAGTGGGCTGAGAGCTGAACCCTGATGTACACTAACACCCACTGGGAACCCCTCTGTGAGGCTGATCACTGTTCATACTTGAGTCATTGGGTCCTTGTACATAGCCTGCACTAATTCTACCAGTGTTTTTGGGGCTTCAAACCACCTCACCCCTCCCTGTGGAGTGTGAGGCTCTAAATTCCAAATTGTCCACATCATTCACAGTTATTGCTGCAGAAGAAATGGAGAGCTATGGACCTTTCTTACACCAATTCTGAATATCCCTACCTGCCTTTCATAAAGTTTTTCTCCCTGCTTGCCCCCATTTTCCCACTTTCCTATCACCCCTTTTTCCTTTTCGTTTTTTGTAAATAATGCAGGTTTAAGTGGAAGTAAGGAGCGCTAAGCGAAGCTAAGGGGACCTAAGTGCCTCTTGGCATCACAGCACATCACACAAACCTGCTTAAAACTGTTTTAATCACTCTGTGTCAATCAGCCACTGTTCATAGGTTCATAGGTAGGAACTAGGCTATCAGTCCTGGGGCCTATATAAGCCTAGCTAAAAAGGTTCCCTGGCTTTTGCCACCCAAGAAAATTATTTTCCTGTGCCCATGTTGAGCAGTGTCTCAGAAGTGATCCCCGGGGTGAATTTTCTACCAAATCTGGAACTGCTTCCTCTGCTGGTCCTGCACCACCCTCAAGAATCGGGTTCTGCCCAGCAGCAAAACAACTAACCCTGCCAGGTCTCAAACCCAGGAACCTGTGCACTACAGTCACAGCAATGTACCACTACACCATTTCAGCTGTGAGAGTTATAAATGCTTTTGTAAATATATCATACATTACGGTCATTTATGGAGTTTCCTCCTCCTTGGTAAGATCTGACCATAAAGCAATCACTTTTGAAGTCACTATCTCCACTAAACCCCCCTTGACATGGTCAAATGAAAACACTTTTCCAAAGCTGACTACAATCTCCTCAGAGCAGGTACAAGCAACTTCACAGCCACCGTCCCTTCAGATGGAACTAGCAGTAATGTCCAAGCCTACACCAAATAACTATATGAGCACCTAGCTGTATGGACTCAGCAATGCCTGACAGGACCTAGTCATCTCACTCAAGGAAGAGTAAACCTGTCTGGTGGACAGCAGCAATAAACAAACTCTATAACAGGAGGTAGAAATTGCGCTCCAGGGCCAAGAAGGTGAAGGTGACAAGTTGGAAGCAATTTCTCCTTTGTCTGAACAATCAAATAAGGTCACTGGTGTAATCCTCTAAGGCTAACTTCAAGTTTAAATTGGCCACATCCACCAAGGATAATCACTAGGCCTTCTTCACATATGACCGCAATCTCAAAGGCAACACCCAAATCATCTGTGAACTGGTGGTCAATAACACCGTATACTCAAATGCCATACTTATAGCTAGCCTGCTGGCAGACAGGTTCAGAGAAAACCTCATTCCCCCCTGTCTCCCCCATCAGTAAACCAAGACATCCCCAGAACCTGCCCCACTCCCCTCATAATCATGGAGCAGGTCCTAAATGCCCTCTTAAAGGCAAAACATAAAGTCTTCATGGGATCTGATAACATCCCTGGCTGTATCCTACATGAACTCAGGCATGAGCCCTCAGCTCCATTACACACCCTATTCAACCAAAGCCTGAGCACCAGCTTCATGCCAGCTGCATGGAGGACAGCCACTGTCATACCTCTACACAAAGGTGGATCGTGCATTGACTCAGACAACTATATGCCCATCAGCTTAACTAGCCTGATCTGCAAGGCCATGCAAAGCATTATCATGGACCTTATAAACAGGGACATTGGCAACCTCCAAACACTTGACCCCACACAGTTTGATATTGTCAAAGGGAAATCAGGTCTGTTAAACTTAGTCGACTTCTTCAAAACAGTCACCAATACCATGGACGAGGGGAAGATGATGAACACTGCCTACCTTGACATAGCCAAAGCCTTTGACACTATTCCCCACTTGGTCATAATATATACACCTTCCCATCTAGACATTAACCTGTATGTTACCAGATGGGTAGCTAATTGGCTCACTGATAGAACCCACTCAGTCAAAGTAGGGGAAGCCACCTCTAGTAGTAGACCCGTAATGAGAGGTGTACCACAAGGATCGGTCGTGGGGCCTCTACTGTTTGGCATATACTTTCCTGAGGTGCAAGCCAAAACCAATGCTCTGTGGCTGACCAAGTTTGCAGATCACTGCAAGTTGGGCTCTGTCTTACATTCCCCTAGTGATGTGAACATCCTTCAGGAGGCCCGTACCCAAGCTAATGACTGGGGCCAGAAGCATGGCCTCAAATGGAATGCCAAGAAATGTATCATTATTCCGTTTGGGGAAAATGTCATCCCCACTAATTATGACATTAATAACAGCGTACTAAGGATGCAATCAGTCATGATGGACTTGGGCACCCAGGTTGATAGCAACCTGAATTTTGATTATCATGTTTCCTCTCTTGTATGGAAGGGTTTCTACATGGCCCACCTCATAAATAAGAGTATGTCATCCGGGAACAAGTAGGTCATAACATCCTTGTAACCCTCCCTTATCAGACCCATTATCAAGTACAATGGCCCGTTTGGCATGTACCTTGCCAAGCACATGCAGCAGTTGCAGAGACAACAGAAGTTCCTGACCAGGAAAATCCAGGTTCTCAAACACCTGTCCAGTACAGATAGGCTAAAAACCCTGTCCCTCTACTCAGTGTCATACAGACATATCATAGGTGACCTGTGTCTGGCATAGGCCATTTCCGACCTTGCCTTGATGGAGTTGCTGCATATCCATAAGATAAATCCGACTCACACCACCCACATGCAAGGCCTTATCCTGGTCTGTGACATGACTAGTACTTGGCGGGATTGATTGGAGTCCCAAAGACCCCACCATCTGTGGAATACACTACCTCTCCGTGTCTAGCAGAGTACCTCTCTAGTCCTCTTTATGAGCAACCTGGATGACCGAATGGAAAACAGAAAATACACCCCTGGGATCACATCTGTGTCCCAGCTGGACAGGGAAAACAGGTGCTGATGTTGAAGGAACATGGGCACACATCTTAGCTAGGCTTATAAGGGCATCTGGGCCAATAGCCTAGTATCATCCCATGAACCTATGAACCTATTACTTTACATGTTTGCTGTATTTATTTAAGACTGTCCTGCAATGGTGTCTTAAATTATTCCCTGTGAGTCTGAACTGTGTAGTTACTGTACTGATTGACTATTGTCTTTTTCCTTTATTAGTTATTATTAAATATCATTAAACCTTGTCATTGTGTCTGGTCTGTATAGCACTAAGTAAGCTCTTAGCGTACTTGCATATGTATTTGGTGATGCTGTATAACCCACGCCACTAGCCTTTGTTTTGGCCACACTTATCATTTTGCTAATAGGCACATCACACAGTAGGATTTGTCACTCTTTGGTGAGGGCCTTACAGTAGCTGGTAAAAAGCAGGATTGTGGCAGTCAGAACTACCTTAAAATCTGGCCAGAAGGGCCCATAGCTAGTAAACCTGTATCAACCTTTCCCACAAGTGTGTGTGTGTGTGTGTGTGTGTGTGTGTGTGTGTGTGTGTGTGTGTGTGTGTGTGTGTGGGTGTGTGTGTGTGTGTGTGTGTGTGTGTGTGTGTGAGTGTGTGTGTGTGTGCGCGTGCGTGTGTGTGTGTGCCTATGTGTGTGTGTGAGTGTGTGTGTGTGTGTGTGTGTGTGTGTGTGTGTGTGTGTGTGTGTGTGATGTGTCTGTGTGTGTGTGTGCGATTCATAAATCATATCTCAAAGTGTGTGTGTCAGCTACTTGGGAGGGACCCAAAGTACTGGTTGGACAGAGAGGGTGACAGATGTTTTGGCTTGACTGCTCTGCTGAGATGTTAACCATATAGCGGTGCCAGTGGGTAGTGTTACTGGGGATCTGGAGAGAGAAAGAAAAACCAGGCCCAGACTGATTGTGATCTCTGTGTGCTCTGAAGGATAATTGTACTTTACTGTGCATGTACTTGTCATCCTCCCTTTGTGTACATCACTCACTGGAGGTAGTGGTGAGGACTGAGGCTCCCTGATGACTGGGCCAGTGCAGGGGTGTCACATTGACAGTACATACTGGTGGATACAGCTGGCATATCACATCGTGTACTGTCATTGAGCTCCTCTCAGTCTGCCAATGTCATAGAGGATTATTGCATGGATTGTCCAGGTCTCCTTGACCATACCTGACATAGTCTGACTAGATGAGTGTGTAACCCGCACCTGTATCTGATTGTCTGACACCTATGGTTAGCATACCTGATGAGATCCTGAAGCAGGACTGCAGGTTATAGGTACTAGTATTGGGTGGATGCTGGCACTGGCTCAGCAGCAGTGTGTGTACATAATGAGTATACAATGTAAGTGAATGGATACAGTACCAGATATTCAGGTACCATTACTGTGTCCCCAGGGGTCTGGCATGTCACAGATACATTCCCCAAACTATGTGGACAACCATCATGTATTGTCCAACTAGATTCCGGAAATACACATTTGTCTAATGGGGGGGTCTACATATATCAGGCACATGTACACATTCTGCAAACAATTGGGTACTGCAGATGTCAGACACCTATGAGGAGGTCACCCTACAACACATATGCACTGAAATCAGTCATTGTGTAGCTCAGATGTTCCAGGGATGTCCACATGCACCTGTAGGAGCACTCACCTATTCATGGGATGTAGGCTGCATGACATGGTACTATGATACTGCCCAGAGGGGTCACCCATCAGTTGATGGCAGTGATGTCTGTGAACACATAACAACACAGTCTGTCAAAGCAGTCAAGCCATTTATGGTACTCCTGATACCATACAAGGTTACTAGGCTATGGTCCTTGAGCAGCCGCATCCCTAGGCCACTTATTAGCCCATGTATATGCAAGGCAGCAGCTGATGTCCCCTTATCAACAGGGACACAGGTGGCATCCCAAGGGTGTATGTGCTGTTAACCATCAAGTTGACCAGGTTATGCCTGCAAAGGTGTAGGTAGCTATCTTGTTTGATGTGGACACAGTGCCCATTCCACCACATAGTGATTGTGTGGGACTTTCATCCAAGCTACCAACAAGGCCAGTCCAGGTCACTCAACAGGTGGAGGTATTTGTGTGTGTGTGTGTGTGTGTGTGTGTGTGTGTGTGTGTGTGTGTGTGTGTGTGTGTGTGTGTGTGTGTTAACAGAGTGGAGTATGACTTGCACTTATGCAGCAGTCCCAGCAATGTGGAGTCTGTGATTGCCTGGCATGCCAGACTGAGGTCACTCCTGAGGAGTATGCATGACACTGGGTAGTGGGTTGGCCTTATATCCTATAGGTGTATGGTAGATGTTTGATGGCCTGGTATTCCCTCTTAGGGAACCTCTGTGATGTCCCCACAAGTGAACATGCACATATTATAATATGGCTAAGTGTAATAGTTGTGTGCATGGAAAAGTGGCTGTCCTTAATATGCCTAGGGTATTGGTGAGGCACATAGGTTCATAGGTTGGTACTATGCTATCGGCCCTAGGGCCTATACAAGCCTAGCCATAACAATTCCCTGGCTATTTCTTTTCACACTATTTACTTCCCGGATTCAGCAGACACCAGTCAACATCAGAGAGTAGTACCACATCTGGCCTTGGGCCTAGTGGTGCCAGTGTCACTCCTGGCAGAACCAGTTCCTGTGTCCATGGCCGGAGATGGTGAACTGTACATACTGCCATTTAAGGTTCACAGCTGTCTAACATACTCCCATGTAGGGCTAGCCCATGGCTAGACTGTGTGCATACACACACTTACACATCAGTATCACATGCAGGTAGGCACCAGACACACACAGCTCCTCTCCATGGCCCAGATGAACACCACCCCTCCAAACACACACACACACACACACACACACACACACACACACACACACACACACACACACACACACACACACACACACACACACAATGTCAACTCTATGGCCCAGCCTATGCCTTTGGCAACCCCACACTACACCCTCTGCATGTGATGATACCTGTTCCACATCTCTGTTATTCATACCATCAATGAAGGGACATGTTAACATGGATCTGATGCACAGGGTGAACACAGTGCACACTGTAGTAATGTTATGTTGTATAAGGTGCTGCCTGCTGGCAGTTGTCATGGGTACACATCAAAGCGTATATAACTTTCTGCCATGATGCATTATTGCTGTTAGTACTGCTGACTGTTGTCTCACATACCTTATTCTGTTTCTGTTCCAGGTGTCTGTATGTGTACAGCCTGGGAAGCTGTTAACATTGCCACAGCTGAGTATGGCAGAGTGGAAACATGACCTTTTCATTGACAAGGTAAGGCTTTATATGTACATGCTTACCTAGGTGCATATGTGTGCAACAATGTGTGAGGGATAAAGGGGGCAAACAGTGTAACCTTGCATGCATACCCCTTGACACAGCCAGCTAGCCTTCATACATGTCACCTAGGTGTTCTGTAGGACCACAGGTTCATAGATACAGAGGAGGTTACTACAGTACTGGTCCTGGGTCCCTCACAAGGCTAGCCATTACTTAATCCACAACAGAATCATCAATCAGCACTTGTTGCCCCTGCCATTTCTGGGCACAGGTTCAACCCCATGGACAGATGTATTTTTTCTCCATCCACTAAGCCTTGATGCAATTGATGAGGGTATGCATAGTACTGTGTTTGACATGTTTGGGGAGTGTACTCCTGACACACGGTAGCCTCTGGTAACCAAACCTGACTCTCCAGTATGTGTTTCAGCTATCTCATATATGAGTCAGGCTTCTTGTACCTGTAATGTACACAGAGATATAGTCTCATACATGGGGCATCTGTTGAAGGGCTGACCACAACATTGCTATCTTGGCATGCCACAGACACCTGTGAACAACCTCACCTGTAACCAGTGGGCTAGTACTGATTACAGGCTGTCTGCATGGAACAGGTGTTGAGGGTCATGGCTGACCTTTATGGATGTTAACACAACCTTTACAGTTTCTGCAGATGTCTGCATAGGTGCATAGCAGACTGGCCATGCTGCTAATGTATTGTTGTACTGACTGAGGACTATTTCTAGGCAATGTCCACCTTTTTTCTGGATAAGGTCCCTTTATCTATGTGGTGAAACACATAGAGTGTTTTTCAGGTATGTCAGGAATGTCCGTGGCAAAGGCCAGGTTTGTTCCAAATCAGTCCTTAACAGTGTCACGTGGGCATCATTGAAAAGCTAACACAATTTGCTGTAAATCCCTATCTCATCAGGTGTGCGGCCAACTGCCTCACCGACAGGATTCTCAAAGTCAAAATAGGCACCCCCACCTCTGATAGCAGACCTGTCACTAGTGGAGTTCCCAGGGATCTGTCCTATGACCCATACTGTTTGGCATGTATTTCTCAGAGGTACAGACAAAGACGAAAGCCCTCTGGCTGACCTAGTTTGCTGATGACTGTAAGTTGGGTGCTGTCATTGACTCCCCTAAAGATGTTAACATACTGCACGAGGGTCTCATAGCAAGTAATGACTGCTGCCAAAGTCATGGCTTCAAGCTAAATGCAGAAAAATGTATCATCATACCATTTGGCAAAAAAGAAACCCTACTTATTACCACATCAGTGGCAACTCACAAAGCACACAACCTGTGGTGAGAGACCTGGGCACTCACATTGATACAACCTCTACAGGCCCTGTAAAGTAATGCAGTGTGTGTATAGGGGTTGCACCAGCCTCAAAATGGTACAACCAACACACACAAACACACAGGATATAGTTCTCAAACACACATACATACTGTATCACAGTTGCCAGCATTGAGATTAGAACCCCTACCTATTTAATTATTTGCACTATAGTCTACACAGTTATCTCATGTGCCACAGAGCTTATAGGGCTGAAGGGTGTCCAAAGGTACTTCTAAGATGACTGACATCAGCAGGCTTTGTTAAGTAGGGCAGTGGGAAGTGCACTGGGTGGAACAAGTCTTAAAGTGGTATAACCAACACACACACGGGGAATATGGTTGTCACACACACATAGTTGCCACCATTGAGGTAAGAACCCCTACCTACCTAGTTATTTGTACCATAGTACTACACAACCATTGGATGCGCCACAGAGATTATAGGGCTGAGACGTGTCCAAAGGTAATTCTAAGGTGAATGACATCAGCAGGCCTTGTAAAGTGGGGCAATGGAAAGTGTATTTTGAGAGGGAAACACCTCAAAATACTTTAACCTACAAACACACACCTACAGCTGCCTATGCTGGGATTAGAACCCCTACCTATCTAGTTATCTGTATTATAGTGCTATACACTTATCAGATGCACCATGGAGTTTATAGGACTGGAAAGTGTCCAAAGATACTTCTAAGGTGACTGACATCAGCAGGCCTTGTAAAGTAGGGCACTTGAAAGTGTATTTTGTGTGGGAAAGGCCTCAAAATACTTTAACCTACAAACACACACACACACATGCACACACACACACACACGCACACACACAGTTGCCACTATGGAGATTTGAACCCTTACTCATTTAGTTATTTGTACTAAAGGGCTACGCATCTATCAGATGCCCCATGGAACATACAGGGCTAAAGAGTGTCCAAAGGTACTTCTCGGGTGAATGACATCAGCAGGCCTTGTAAAGTAGGGTAATGGAAAGTGTATTTTGGGTGGGAAAGGCCTCAAAATACTTTAACCTACAAATACACACAGTTGCCACTGCAGAGATTAGAACCCCCTACTCATCTAGGTATTTGTATTATAGTACTATGCACTTATTGGACATGCCACAGAGCTTATAGGGCTGAAGAGTGTCCAAAGGTACTTCTAAGGTGAATGATATCAGCAGGTTGTGTAAAGCAGGTTAATGGAGAGTGTATTTTGGGTGGGAAAGGACTCAAAATGCTTTAAACTACAAACACACACACAATTGCCAGTGCTGAGATTAGAACCCCTATCTACGCAGTTACTTGTGCTACAGTCCTACATAGTTATCGCACATACCACAAAGCTTACAGGATGGTGACTGTCCAAAGGTACTTCTAAAGTGAATAACATCAGCAGACCTTGTAACATAGGGCAATGGGAAGTGCATTTTTGGTGGGAAATTCCTCACAATACTTTAACCTTCAAACACACACACACACACACACACACACACACACACTCGATGTCAGATTACAACCCCTACTTCACTACTATTACACAATGGAGCTCATCATCATACTGGCACATGCCACTAGTTACAACGGGTGTGCAATTGTCTGCAACAGGAGATCACTCTATGCCTTTCAGGGTGTCTCTCTCTCTCTCTCTCTATGACTCTATGTCTGTCTGTGTCGCCCCCTCTCTCTTTCCTTGTCACTGTCTGCTTCTCTCTCTCTCTATCTCCCCGTCTCTGCCTGTGTATGACTGATATATTTGTATATTTTGCCCATATATATGTATGTGTATCATACTCAGCAGAAGCAGATATATCACATATGGGCCACCTACAGTTAACTGAGGGTAATCCTGTGTGATGGAGGTGGGGAGAGACAGTTAAGCTGCACATAGCTGTCTGTATGCAAAAATATATATATGCACAATACAGTTGTATAGTCTGATGTGGGTTTAGACATCGGTTGTAATTATCTAATTGTAGGAGCATTCCCAGTATGACCTTCTATAGTATGAATGGGAGTCCATTCCAGAGATAGCTATACTCCAGTCCAGGGTTTTGTGTGCTATAATCATGCCTGTCAAACTCTTTGTGCAAGAATTCTGGAATGCCCAGGAGCGTATTTTCTGTTTCCCATCCATTTATCCAGGGTGCACTTCAAAAGGGCTATTGATGTACTCTACTTTACATGGACAGGGAATATATTCCACAGATGTGGCAGTGTGTGGGACACATATCGGTCACACCAACAATCCTATTGATATCACAGACCAGTTTGATGCTGTGCTACAGGTTACTCCAGTGGAGCTTAACTTCCAGATATGCGGCAGTCCCATCAAGACAGGGTCTGAATGGCTTCATATGCCACACATAGGTCAACTCTGAGGAGTCTGTATAAGACTGAGTAGAGGGACAGTGCTTTTAGCCAACCTGTGTAGGGTAGGTGTTTGAGGCCCTGGATTTTCCAGGTGAGGAGCCTTTGTGGTCTCTCCAGCTGCTGCATATGCTTTGTGAGGGGCATATTGTATGGGGCATTGTACAGACTAATTGCCCTTATAAGGGTAGTATACATGGATCTTATGACCTCTTTGTCCCTGGATGAGATACCCTTACTTATGAGGTGAGCCATGTAGAAATCTTTCTGTACAAAAGTAGCAACATGGCAGTCAGAAGTCAGGTTGCTATCAACCTAGGTGGCCAAATCCCTCACTACTGATTGTGTACATAGCAAATTGTTGTTAATGTGATAATATGTGGGGACATCACTCTCCCCAAAGGGGATGATGATGCATTTTCTAGGATTCAGCTTAAGGCCATGATTCTGGCACCAGTCATTTGTTTGTGTGAGATACTGTTGAAGGCCATCCGCATCACTTGAGAAACTGATCACTGTGCCCAGCTTGCAGTCATCTGCAAACCTGGTCAGCCATAGGCCGCTGTATTTGGCCTGCACCTCAGAGAAGTATATCCCATATAACCGAGGCCCCAAGACTGATTCCTGGGGTACGCCACTTGTTAGGAGTGTACTGCTTGAGTTGGCTACCCATATTATGATTAGGTGGGTTCTATCAGTGAGCCAGTTTGCTACCCAATTGTTAACATATGGATTTATGCCTAGTTGACAGAGTTTATCTACTACAGCCAAGTGGGGAATATTGTAGCAGGCTTTGGCCAACTCAAGTTGGCCAGTGTGCACTGTCTTTCCCTCGTCCATGACTTTGGTGGCTGTCTCAAAGAAGTATAGCAGATTTAACAGACATACCTCTCCTTGGCAAGGCCAAACTGTGTGTGGTTGAGTATTTGGAGTTTGCCAGTGTCCCTGCTACTGAGGTTCATGATAATTTGTTGCATGGCTTGCAGATCAGGGTAGTTAGGCCACTGTGTCTATAATGTCCTGGATTGGTGGACACTCCACCTGTGTGTAAAGGGATGACAGTGGCTGTCCTCCACTCAGCTGGGACAAAGCCGGTACTCAGGCTTTGGTTGACTAGGGTGCCTAATGGTGCTGCATGTTCATGGCTGGGCTCATGTAGGATCCAGCCTGGGATGTTGTTCGGTCCCATGGAGGCTGTATTTTTTGTCTTTGAGAGGGCAGTGATGACCTCTTCCCTAGAGATAAGGGGTGGGCCCAGGTACTGAGGATGTCCTGATTTACTGATGAGGAGGACAGAAGGGAGAAGTTTCTGCTGAATCTGTCAGCCAGTAGATTGGCTGTATCTACAGCATTTGTGTATGTGGTGTCCTTGACCACCAGTTCTGAATAGATCTGGGAGCTTCCTTTGAGACTGCGGATGTATGTGAAGAAGGCCTTATGATTGTCTGTAGTAGATGTGGCCATTTGGACTCGAAGTTGCCTTTACAGGATTTCACTGGTGCTCTTATTTGCTTGTTCAGGCTAAGGAGATATTGCTTCCAATTGAGCACCTGCTCCTTATTGGTACTGGACAGCAATATTTTCCTTTTGTTTTATAGTTTCTTTATTGCAGAAGTCCACCAGACAGGTTTACTCTTCCTTGTGGAAGATGATGTCCTGTCAGGTATTCCTGATTCCATGCATCTATATATATGCTCGTATAGTACAGTGTTGTACATTTGGACATTGGTGACTATTCCTACAGTGGGGTATGGGGTTGTGCAGCTATTTATACCACCCCTCAGATGGTTGTAATCAGATATGGAGAATTTTTCTTTTTACCATAGCTAAGGGGAGTCAGGAGAGATGGTGATATTGAAGGTGACCACTCTTTTTGTCGGATCTTGCCAGGGAGGATAATACCATAGGCATGCTGCAGTGGTTAGTCATGTTGGTTACTACCAAGTCCATGATATGTATCACATCATGTGAGGGTATCAAGTAGCTGTCCCAAGGCATTTGCATTGATAAAATGGGGGAATATCTGTGCATTTCTATTCTGGCTTGAGTAGTTTTTCCAATCTATGGTTGGGTAAGTCAGCCAGGATCAGGGTAAAGGGCTAAATCTTGATAGATTTTTAAAGATCCAGATAGGCGGATTGGACATCCTGAGTCAAATATATGGGCCTGTAGCTACATATAATTTGAACAGGGGTCTTGTCAATGGTTAACTGCACCTGGAGTGCCTTGTGTGTGTGTCAGACTGTTTGACCAGTCTGGAGGTGTGTGTCTGTTTACTATATATTTATACTCCACCTCCTTTGGGTTTGCTGGCCACATTTTGGGGTCTGGCTGTCTGATAAGATGAGTGACCAGGTAAGGATGGGTTGCACTCCACAACTCTAACCCAGATTTATGTGACTGTGCACATGTCAGCATTTTCCAGGGTTAAGCATGCTTTCAATGGGTGCAGTTTCATGTTTAGACTCCTAGCGTTTAGCGACATGACCTTTATTTTGCATTTTGTTGAGACTTTTATTTTGGTAGTATGGACCCCATCACTTTCACTAAAAATGGCACTATGGGGGAGGCAAGGGCCTTTGCCAGAGGCCTGAAGGCCAAGTGAGACAGCTGCAGTGCATCTCTAGCAAAACAGTGTGGTCTGTGGATTATATGTTCCCAGTCTGCCAGGCAATGGATCCCTCTGGGATGACACCAGAAAGTAAGCCAATTGTTAATGTCAATCATTTTCTGTTTCTATTGAGGCATCCTTCTGGGTGATGGTAGAATGCAGCTTAAGCCTAGGGACATACCTGCATGGGACACATACTCAGCAAGCTCAGTCATATGTCTGTCTTCTTATAGTCCAGGAAGGTACATCTGACGTCATTCACACCACCATGGACTAGGACAGAGTCATAACAGTACCTGTTGTGGAGTGACTTGAGTGCATGTGTGATATGGCAGATTCAGGCACCTGACAAACAAGTAAGCATGACTTTCTCCTTATCCAGCCCAGTGAGAGGCATAACTGTGTGCCTCACAATGGAGTCTCCTATAAGTAATATGTTGAGTTTATGGTAAGGCCTTAGTGGTTGCAAGACACTGGTGTGTGGACTATGCATGGTCTGTGGTGTTGAGGTTTGTGGAGTTCTCATGTATTTTTGCCTCTGAGGTGTCCTTTGTTTGGGTTTTTGTTTTGTTGAGGATCTCCATTTATGTCGGTGTGTGTTGTTTAGTTGTGGATGATGTTTACTGGCTCCATACACTGCATGGAACCTACGTTACTGCACAATTTGTTCTGGTGTGCGCATTCTCCATTTGTCTGGCCAGTGGTTCCCCTTCCCCTTATATGTGTCTCTTTGTCCTTCTGTAGTCCTGTCACAGGCCTTGACCACAGTGACTGCTGTTATGTATTTGTATTTCTGGTGTGAGTGGGGTAGATGCCATAACATCACACATAGGGTTATGGACTTTACACTTCTGAGTGTACCTGTTTGGCAGGTTGTCCATCATTGCACCCCTACATCTGCTGTGGTCCTCAGACGGTTTGTGTTGCTATGTTATTCTAAGGCTACATGTTGACCCTAGCTGTCAAACCGTCACAGACTGACATCTGGACAGGCCCATATATGACAGTCAGACACAGGCCCACACATGGGGACAGTGTGTTAATATTGGTCTGTCAAACATAGACAGTTGGGAGACCAGTTTGGTATTAGCTTGCTTTTTCTTAAGGGTATGGCATCTGATTCTCCACTGTCTACCAGTGATGTTTTTGCATCAACCTTTCATGTTTTGTAAATAGTTTGGCAGGCAAATGCAATGTTATGACAAGCAGAACAGACATACAAGCCATACTTGCGGTCCTTCTGTGACAGCCTGTCATTCCAGGGCTATGGATGGTAGCCAGTGACTTGTTGTCAGAACTGACACAGTAAGGTGCCAGCCATTTATAACATGGCAGCACACTGACGTTCAGGAATCTGTTGACCTACTAGGCACTGTGTAGGTTACTCCAAGCTGTGTACTGTCTATATGTGTGGCCCCCTGCCACTGAATTGCCCAGCTTTACTGCAGTAATGGATATTGACGTCTGGAAAGTATGTACAACCCTTACTGTACATGTAGCTGACATGCAAAATAGTTGGCAAAGCAAGTCTTGAGACATGGACATTGTCAACCACAGTCCTGTACCTAGGCCACTAAGCCATAACAGTCAGGAGTAAGTGCTGCCTACTTCCTGACAGTATTAAGCATGCATATACATAGCTCATTAACCCCTGCATATTGTGGACATGCAACAAGTTATCAAGTTGATTGCGACAGCCCTGGGGATGTGTGCTCTGCTGCTATTACAAACATAAATGTTACTGCATTTCTATGAGAACACAAGTGTGTTGGGGGAGGGGAACACCTGTTGACTGTACACATTTGCACAGACTGTGCAGATGTTGGGTTTACATTTTGGTTCCATTTAGCATAGTATTGTGCCTGTTTAGGAGAATACTGGCATATCACTACAGACCGAAGGATAGAAAATAATGACAAGACATTTGAGTTTCAGACTTCTTACCCTTCAGAGACTTAATGCAACTGCAAGACCTGCTGTGATATCACTGTGTAAGTTTGTAAGAGGAATATTTCATTATTATCCCTATTTGTGAGAATTTGCCACACATTTCTTTATGGCTTTGTACAGCTGACTTGCTGGGAGAGGCTGAGAGGTGTGTATGGGACCCCAAGATTGGCATCTATGCATGTGACCTATGACTCCCCAGTGTGTTAGTCCCCCACATATACTGCAGTGGGTTTTGTCACCTAGGGGACTACTGCATATTCTGGGGAAGCCAGTATTTGGCAGAGATTTCCAGTTGTCCAACATAGCTGTCAGTTGTCTGCTGCTATCCTGGTAGGCCACCCAATTCCCTTGCATACATGCAGCGATACCATAGATATGCTACTACAATGTACTACTACATTCATTTATTGTTAAGAAGAGTGACTTACCTTGTGCCTGCAGCAGTTGTGAGGACGGTGCTTCAGGGCTGACTCTGTCAGATGCAGGCAGTACACAGCCTATACATGGTAAGGTACAGGTAGTGTGATGTGTGTGGCATCCTTTTTACTGTGTGTGCAAGTTGGAGAGAGGTGTCAGTCCCTGGGTCCCTAGGGTGTCAGTGTATGTGCTATACGTTGCTTCTTTGCCAAGGCCAGGGTGTACTGGGCATGCCTACGTCTGCCTACAGGGCAAGCTCAGAGGGTTCCTCCTCTGAGTTCCCCTGTGCCTGTGGGGACCTTGGCAATGGTGGGAGGCTGTGTGCCCATTCCCTGTGATGTTCCTGCCACAGCTGTTTCTGCAGGATTGTATTGTGTAGCATGGCACATACTATGAACATGTATGCACATGTGGCTGGAGAGTACTGCAGGGCTCCACCAGATATGTCAGTGCAGTGGAACCGTGACTTGAGCAGCCCAAACACATGCTGTACAATGTTCCTAGTTTGTACGTGTGCCTCATTATGGCATTCTTCAGTGTGTGTGTGTGTGTGTGTGTGTGTGTGTGTGTGTGTGTGTGTGTGTGATTTCTGATGGGTGTCATCATCCATGGTTCCAGTGCATAGCCAGCATCCCCCACGAGATGGACGTATGGGATGTCCTCCCTGGCAAATGTCTGGTACAGATGTGAGGCATGCAAGATGTGGGAGTCATGATAACTGCCAGGGCTGCCAGCACACACATTGAAAATAATTCCCTGGGCTGTGCACGCAACCTGGCAGTTGATGGAGTGATAGCCCTTGGGGTTGACGTACAGTCTACCCTCTTCACCAGGTGGTGCTTTGATGTGGATGTGAGTGCAGTCTATGGCACCCAGTACCTCTGGGTAATGTGCTACATGGTGGAAGAGATGCATATTGCTGGTCCTCTCCTCAGGGGTGCTGGGGAAATAAATGTGCTCACTGGCATGTCTTAGCATGACATCCAGGAACTGAATTAGTACCCTGGATGCGGATGCCTGTGAGACCCCCTTGATGTCTCCAGTAGGTCTTTGGAAAATACCTGTAGCTAGTATTCTTAAGGCTACACATACATTTGTTTCCACTGGGATGGGTTCCCCTCTGTTGGCTCTGGGTCTGAGATGAGGCTGGCAGAGCTCAGTGAGTTGCTGTAGTATGTCCCTGTCCACCCTAGAGTGCTCTACTATCTTCAGCTCAGGTAGCCCCTGAAAGGTTACCCTGGATCTGAACACTCTTCTCCTCCTCAGTTTGGGCCAGTTGTCAGCATCATCTTCATCACTGCCCTCAGTCTGTAGCATGTAGAGATGTAGCAAGGCAGCAGCAGCCGCTATCATTTTGTCAGTTAAAATTCCCAAGTGTGTACTCTAATGGTGATGAGTATGTGGGAAAATCAGATTGAGGTGTGTGCATACTTTATACTGGTGTGCTGCAGAATGCAGCCTGTGTGATTGGCTGATTATGAATACATTCCACCAGCCAGCTGCATTACTGAGGAGTTTGAATGGTCCAGTCTGAGTGCCAGAGGGATTATTAGTCATTTATAGTGGATTGTCTTTTTTAAAGGTGTTTCCGCTTTTTTTTTATTTCCTGTGTTTTAATGCAAACGGCAAACCCGCTATTGAAATGTAAAGACTTCTCAGCAGATCTGCACCTCCCGTATACATGAGCATGCTTAGCTTTCCTTAAACCAGCTAAGCACAGCTAAGCAGTCTCAGACACACCCTCTTGCTTAGCTGTGCTTAGCTAAGTACAAACAGCAGCCACTGAGCTACAATGTACTTAGACAAAGCATGACACACTGTCAGCTGCCTCTTCTGCTTACACCACCATGTTATACCCCTTACACAGTTAGGCACCTGTGGACCTGGTTGCCCATTTTGCTATTCAGTAAACTTAGCTCATTTGCATACACATAATCATGTATACCATAGTTACACCACTACACTAGTGCCTCTGTCCTTAGCAACCACTTTTACCTGCCATTGTTATGACTCTGCATGCTGGCCAGTATAATGTAAAATTTAATTTTAGCTTTCTTATTGCCTTTTTACTATTTTTATTTTATTTTCTGCAAGATCGCATGTTTGCACACTGCTGCGCTCCACTTAAACATGGCATATATGCCAAAAAAAATTTGATTTTTAATATTTTGCATCGGTTTTACATGCCAATGCCATAGCTTTGGGAAAGAGTTTTTTATGGCCACATTTCTGGTTAAATATAGTAAAACTGAGATTGACAGAGGAATAACAGAACCAATTTGGTTTGGGAAATTATTTCCATCAGGGTTTCCAAAGTAATCATTGCAAACCACAACAGCTAAAGTTAGAATGTACTCTGGAAGAGAGAGTTTTTTAGGAAGGGTCACTACCATATTCTACAAAAAGAAGAAGCACTTGCAATTGGTTGCAATAAAAGGAGTAGGATGTTCCATTCCATAAAATCTTTTACATTTTGTGTTAAACTGGAAAAAGTCTGCAAGTCAAGGTGTGTAGAATGTGTTAAAGGCTGATGAAGATGTGTGGGAAATGTGTGCCAAACTGTTTTGAGAACTATGAACACTGTATGGTATGAATTCTACCATTTTGGTGAATCCAAATGCTTTTCAAAAATCTTTAACAGTAATTCCTTGCTGCCTGTGATGAAGGAGAGCATTGGTAAATAGTTAAATAGATAAGAAAGAAAAAAATATTAGTCAAATGAAGAATAGTGAATGGGATAAATCTATGTTCACATAGTAAAGAGGGTCAATTCAATTTGTGCATTTGGTGAATACGTGTGATCAGCTATAAACCATGCTACTATTACATTAATCTTTTTATTACTAAGAGAAGAGGGGTTAATTAGCCATGCTGAGTGATGATGATGTGCTCTTGAATACTTATTTAGCATCTGCTTATCAACAAGTATAAGTTGCTTATTTAAAGAAATATGTAACCATTAATACACACATAGGATTACTTGTGTATAGCCTATTTCCATTTGGTGACAATTCTGTTCCTGTTTCCCAAAAATATAATGAAAAATCTGCTGAAAGTTTTGAACATGGTGTCTTACTGAGGTGATTATTTTGTCGCTGACAAATCACAGGGTGAACATGTCAGTAGCATGCAAAAGGTGCAAAACATTCTGCTGGACTGTGTCATGGAAGTAAAAAAAAAACATGCATGTTTAGCAAGTTAACTCCTTTCACATACACACACACACACACACACACACACACACACACACACACACACACACACACACACACAAACACACACACACATGCAAACACTCTCTCACACCCACACACACTTGTGTGACAGGGTTGCAAACATTCCTTGTCTTGACAAACTACAGAGGGAAATTTGTACTTAATTAAAAAGACAAAACAAGCATCTTTGCACAGGTTGCATAATGAATAAATTATATGGCAATGGAAAAAAACAGTGATAAAATGCATTTAAGAAATGTAGAGTTCTTAACTTGTGGCAAGGTTTTGTTACAGAATGATCAGGACCTGTCACTTGCATTAACTTTTTATTTTTCACAATACAGTACCAGAGCTGTGATTGAGCATGTTATGTATTCGGGTGAGGGAAGGCCGTTGCTTCTGGTGCACTCTCATCAGCAAACAGAAAATATTTGCAAACTGAAAAGGGAGCTCTAGCTTTGATATTTAGAATAAAGAAATTCCACAAATACCTACAAAGTATAAAGTCTAATCTAGTTACAAACCTCAGACCAATGTTAATGTTGTTTAGCCAGTAACTTATTGGAAGTATTCCATATGAATGAAATTATATTACAATGAAAGCATACCTGTAAGCTCACTTGTCCATGAGCTGAGAAGGGGTTGGACAACCCGTTCCAGCTATATGGAAGTGAGCGAGACTGCATTATGCAATTTCCAGGCAGCAGCTCGGCAGATTGTTCATTTTCCGGATCATTTGGCTCCTGGTATAAGATGGAGCCATATGTTAATGACCAAACAAGTAAGGTGCTTCACTATTGGACTAGTACAGAGGCTTGGGTTAAAGGTTATAGTGCTGGCATCATCAGCACAATGGTACAAGGTTTGAGCCTGTTTTTTTTTTTTTTTTTTTATTATTGTTACATTTTTGTGGTTCAGCTTAGCATCCCTCTTTGGCTTGATGGCTTGCTGTTTGTCATCCTTCAATGATTTTCAATAAAACAAAAATAGAAAAAAAAATATGGGATTTTATTGAAGGAGGTGGGTGTTTGGTGGGTTCATAAGGAGTGATGGAGTGTCATTGAGGAGCTTCCGTGCCTTGTTGGGTAGGAGGGAGAGTTATTGGTGTTGTTTGCAGCTCATTTATGGGATTAATGCCCTCAACCGGTCTGTGTAGGTATTCTGGACAAAACCTAAAATAATGGGGGATAAAGGCACAATAACAGGGACAGGTTTTGAATATTGCTGTTATAAACTCAATAAATTGCTAGTTTAACAGGATTTCTGTTATCGTGCATTTTTGCAAGAGTTATATATGTCATTAGGTAGGTTGTTAGTTTCAGGAACTTATCAAGGGTATGAGGTAGAGATCTGGGCATTCTGTGATGATTTGGACAGTCGTGTGATGTGAATTGGGGCTGGTTCATAGGTGTTTACTAGGCAAATGACCACAAGGGCCTTTTTAAGTCTAGCCATGCATCCCAAATCTCTGAAAAGTTCTGATACCCTTGATAACTCTAAGCATGGGAATGGGAGATGAACTATTTACAGGTTACTTGTGTCCATTAGAGACATAGGTGCCAAACCAGGGATGAATTTCTGGTTTCCCAACCAATTGTCCAAGTGGCACTTGAATTGGGTTGGTGAGGAACTCTGTTTCACATGGATGGGGAGCCTGTTCCATAGAGGTGGTACTCTCTGGGATACATACCTATCTCTCCAGCAGGTCCTATTTATATCACAGGCAATGTTTAAGTCTTTAGAATGGGTAATTCTGGTGCTGTTCATTTTGTGAATATGTAAGAGGGTTCATCAGAGTGGGGTCTGACAATGCCCTGTTTGCCAGGCCTAGCTCTCCCTTCAAAATCCTGTAGGTGACAGAATACAGGGATAGGGCCTTGAGGCAGTCTGCATAGGACATTTTACTTATGTCCTGTATTCTTTTAGTGAGAAACCTCTGTGGACATTTTAATTGTTGGATATGCCTGATTTGGTACATACCAAAGGGGGTATTTTACTTAATGATAGGTCTGATGAATGTTGAATACAGTGAAATACAGTGTAGCAATGACTTCCTTGGACTTAGATGTGATACCTTTTTTATACGTTGCGCAACTTAGAATGATTTCCTCACCACTGTAAACACATAATGGTCAAAGGCTAGATTGCCATATATGTGTGCCCCTAAGTCCCTGACTACTGGGTCAACTCTAATGCGTGTGTTGTCAGTATGATAGTTACCAGGGATGAATGACTTCCCAAAGGATACTATTATGCATTTCTTGGCATTTAGTTTTAGTCCATGGCTCTGACACCAGTTGTTTGTCTGTGTCTGCCCCTCCTGGAGAACATTTGTGTCAGTGTGAAATTCAATGGCAACTCTTATTTTGCAATCATCTTCAACTTTAGTCAGCTAGCGGCCACTGACATTGGCCTTGACATCTGGGAAGTAAATGCCAAAAGGGAGCAGTCCAAGGACTGATCCCTGAGGGACTCCACTTGTGAATGGCCTCTTTTTAGAGGTGGACTCCTCAATTCTAACTTACTGGGTACTGTCTGTGAGCCAGTTGGCTATCCACTGGGTGACATATGGGCTTGTACCTAACCTCTTGAGCTTGTCAACAATGCCGGAGTGAGGTATTTTGTCAAATGCCTTGGCCAGGTCAAGGTAGGCAGTGGGGACGATTTTGCCCTCATCCATTGCTTTTGTGACCTTCTCAAAGAAGTCCACCAGGTTGAGTAGGCATGATCTGCCCTTGATGAAACCAAATTGGGTTGAGTCCAGTATCTCGAGGTTTACTATATCTCCATGATAATTCTTTCTATGACATTACATATAAGATTAGTGAGACTTATGGGTCTGTAGATGGCCCACCTTTGCACAGAGGAATGATTGTTGCCTTTCTCAATTCATGAGGCACAAAACTTATTTGGATGCTACAGTTAAATAGTAATTCCAGATGCCCTGATAGGTCATGTTTCATGCTATTTAGAAGGCATCCTGGGATATTGTGTGGCCCCATTGATGCAGTGTACTTGGTCTTAGAGAGAGCATTAAGGACCTGTTCCCTAGTGATAGTAGGGGGAGTTATATTTGATAATATTTCCTGAGCAAAGGTTGAGGGGGAGAGAGGGGTACAGTTGGAGGTGAATTTATCAGCCAGGGGGTTTACTATGTCTTCTGGTTCAGTATAGGTAGCTCCATTTACAATGTGTTCTGCACACAATTGTGTATTTCCTTTGAGGTTATGGACGTAGCTAAAGAATGCATTGTGGCTGTCCATGGCCTGGGAGGACAAACATACCTCAAATTTGTCTTTGGTAGACTTTATTTGTCCTCTGTTTGTTTAGTTTGATGAGAGTGCTTTTATCTTGCTGGGGACTGCACCTCTTAATTTTTGCCATGATTTTCTTCCTCCTGTTATACATCCTATTGATTTTTTGATTCCACCAGGGTGGCTTGTTTTTTGCGTTAGTGCTGTACTTCTTCCTGGTGGGTACAGCTGCCTCTATGCAGCCATTAACATGCCTTTACAGGGTTTCTGTGAACAGTTCTGCATAGGCAGCAGTGTTCTCAGGGCTTATGGGGCCTTGACATTTTGCCAGATTCTCACTTAATAGCAGGAGGTTAGCCTTAGAATAGTTCCTGATATTCCAGGTTTAGCTGGGGGGTCAATGTTTTATTTTTACTTCAAAGGAGACCATTTTGTTGTCTGACCTTACTAGGGGAGGCACTACAGGAGGGGCTGTGCAGCATCCTCCAATATTAGTGAGGACGAGATCCAGTATGGTTACACCCCTACTTGGTGTATTGACTATCTGTTCCAGGGAGTTTGTGCTTACAAAATCCAGGAATCTCTGTGCATATACATTTGGTGTCATATAGGATTCCCAGTTAATAGTGGAGTAATTAATGTCACCCATGAATATGGTATTGGGTTGGATGGTTAGTGTTTCTAATAAGTTTAAATAGATGGCAAGGTTTCCTTGGTCATACAGGGGGACTTATATCTTGCAAGGAAGTGGTACTGGATTTTGCCTATGGTGATTTGAACATGGAGCAGCTCAAGTGCATTGTCCTCTTAGACCAGCCTTGAAGTATATTTATCTTTGGTGTAAACAGAGACACCTCCACCTTTAGTTCCTGCCTGTGAAGTCGCTGGCCTAAATCTGTAGAAGTCATTATAACCTAGCACTGTTGGTGGGTTCTCCGTGGCTTTAAACCATGTCTCAGTGACCACACAGATGTCAGCATTCTCTAGGGTAAAGAGAGATTCTAGGGTGTGGAGTTTTTTGTTTAGATTCCTAGCATTGAGCAGTAATACAATTAGATTTTATTGGTTTTGATTTGCTATGTCAGAAGTACTTTCAGTTTGGCATTGCCTAAAAAAGGCACTATGTCATGGCAGACAATGCTTTAGCTAATATTTGAAAGCCTAGAGGGTAGAGGTGCAGACCATTGTTTGTACACAGGACTGTGCTTGTTATTTTGCAGTGACTGGGGATTCTGGTCACAGCAAGTGCAGAGAACACAGTGTTACAGTGACTGGGGATATTTGTAGGTCACAGGAGAGTGGACTGACTGTAACACAATACCTGGGGACGTTGTTTGCATTATGTGCAGTGAACTACTTCTTGGCTATTACACTCTTTCTGAGGAGATGCAGTTTAGTTCAAGAACCACGCAGCAGCAATACTCAATAAGCCTTTCTGAAATTTTTCAGCCATCGGCTGGCTGTTAAGTAATCAGATAGTTTTTTTTTTTTTTTTTTTTTTTTTTTTTTTTAAGAAAATGATATAAAAGAGTAAATAATTAATTTGTGATAGCTAATCACACTAAGGTTTAGATAGTTATTTAAATTGAATTAATATTGATAATTATAGATGAAGTAAGTGTTTTCATTGGGGCAAACAAAAAAGAAAAAAGAAACAAAACGTCCTTCCTCATTAGACTAATCATTTAATTTTGCTTGTAGGTCTCTTAACACTGCAGGTATTTAAACAGATGTATAACAGAATAACTCAAGAAGCACATGGTTTCTTCCATGAGTTAGAGGTGGCTTAGACAGCAGAGCAAGTGTTGTCTGTAAGGAAGTGTACTTTGCCACTTTTGGAAGACAAAGAGATGCAAGGATCCAACTCTCAGTTGAAAGCAAGGAAAGGGGCTAGAAAGTTCTTAACTACTACAGACGAGAATTCAAGTTCCTTAGGTCAAGGCACAGCTCGCACTGAAGGTAATGCCAATAGTGTGAATGGTATCCTGAATTTAGTTGACAGGGAGCAGTCTTTTGGGGAATACGTTGATGAATTTAACAATTCGCTTCTGGAAAAGGGTAGGGCCAGAGTATTCGACTTAGCTTTAAAGATGAACTTTGGTAGGGCAGCATCCGCTTCTGTTCATCTTACTGATAGGGATCCCATTGGGCTTACTTCACCATTCCCTGTCCTGGAGGACCCCGACCTTAATATTACCCAGTTTTTGTCTCCGATAGCTAGCTTCAGTTTGGCTGGTAATTCCATCCCAGCATCACCATCACCACTCAGGTTTTACCTAACATTAAAGACAAGATACGTAGAGGTGATCTTGCAGATACTTTTGATTTGGTGCACTCAGATGGTATATGTTACATTATGGACTCAGATAATCCCTGGGCAAAGGACTTAATGACAGCATTAGCAGCATTTGGTAAAAAAAGCTTAAAACAGGGCATTGTCAAGAAACTGGGATAAGTGGGCCTTAGGTTTCATTGTTTTCATGGGCATTATAGTAAGAAAAGAGCCCAGTCAAATTCTACTACTTCTTGTCTATTTTGTATCAATCAGGGAAGTGCATCACATTAGAAGTGGTACAACTTGTTGCTCTTATGATCAGAGATTCCAGAAGTTGTAAGCTATAGACAAATCTAGCAAATGAGAGCAAGGACATCCTAACAGTTTGTGAAGTGCAATGTTAGAAAATCAAATACAGGGGAAAATGGTGTTGCTGCTCATAGTTCTAGTGAGGCTAAATATTGTTAAGCATTTAACGGTGGCAGGTGTTTTGACCAGCATGCACATTTCCATTCCACATCTGTGCTCTTCTTGTGGTAAAGGGCATCTATCAAGCCAATGTTGGCTTAAACCAGAAACTTCATCCCATTATAGTTTTTCCAAGTCTCAGGAGTTTAGTTCTGCCTCTTCACAGTTTGTCGTCAGGCTTGTTCAAGGCTCTAGTGCCAATGCCTCGAGGAGTCAGGCCAAAGGGCAATCATTCTCACTCCCCAGTCAGATTAGATGATCAGATTTAGTTGCTGTCAGATTACCCTAATGCTAAAGTTGTGCAGTTTCTTATTTAGGGTTTTATTCATGGCTTTAGGACTGGTTGTTTAGTTAAGCTAGATACCAGACCAGTTAAGAAAGTTTTATCTATTAAACACCATGAGGCTATTGCTCTTCATTTAATTGAGGAGGAGTTATGTGCAGGTAGGGCTTTGGGTTCCTTTGTGTACCCACTTTGGCCCAGTTTAAACTCTCACCCATAGGAGTGGTCTTCAAAAGGAAGGGTGAATTTAGGTTGATCCATCACCCTTCTCATCCTCAAGGTGCATCTGTCAATGACACCCTTCTCATTCTCAAGGTGTATCTGTCAATTAATTCATTGACAAAATGCAATATAAACTGCATATTCTTCCTTAGATCAAGCAGCTGTGGCTATCCTTAGATATTCAGATCCATGGCATTACAAGCTGGATATACAGTCCGCTTTTCACTTAATCCTAATCAAGTCAGGAAGAGTGGCCCCTGTTAGGTTTTCAGTTGGATTGGAAATTCTGTTTTGACAAGGCCATGCCAGTTGGGATGCTTAGTAGCTTGTGCTACCTTTAAAACTTTCAACAAAGCCATACATTGGTTTAGGCAGCAAAGGGCACCTCAGCAATCAATAATCCATTACTTAGATGATTTCCTGATAATTGCAGAGGGCAAGGATGGGGACACAGAAGGTATATTGATTTTCAAGGATATTTGTGCTAATTTGGAATTTCTTTTTGGCAGAGGACAAGTTAGAAGGCCCTACTCAAGAGGTAACATGTTTGGGAATATCAGTGGATGTTACTTCAAGATCTTTCAAACTTCTGGGAGTCAAACTGGAATGCTTAAAATGCACAATCAGGCAGTTTCTTGGTACCACAAAAGCTTCCATAGGAGAGATAATGCAGCTGCATGGGTTGTTCAACTTTGCCTACAAGGCCATTGCTCCAAGCAGAAACTTTCTGAGAGCCTTTTCAGTTTGTTAAAAGGTAGTAAACCCAAGCATTATAAGTTGAGGATAACACACAGAGTAGAGGAGGACCTTGGCCTGTGATACTCCTTTTTAGCGCAGTACAATGGGGTATCTTTTTGGCAACCACCTTGGGTTTCATCCTTGGAACTGCAGGTGTTTATGGATACAACTGCAGTTACTGGTATAGGGGGATAGATTCATAGCTCCTGGTTTGCTGCAAAATGGCCAAAGTCATGGCCTTTATAATGAAGGAAGGACATTACCTTCTTGGAGATTTTAAGATAATCATCTAATCTTAAATCCTAAGAAAACTAAACTTCTACTTTTCCTTCCTAAAAACTCTAGCACAACATAAATCCTCTTTCTCCATCACCTCCCTTAACAATACCATCATCAGAATGGAATCACATACTAAATTACTTTGTCTCACCATCGATGATGAACTAAAATTTGATATACATATAAATCAATGCATAAAGAAAACCCACCAAAAACTTGGCCTCCTGTAGCACAACCTTAAATTTCCTTATCCCTCCTTCAAACCCTCCCTAGCTACGTCTCTCCTCTTATCCTGTCTTCTGCACTCTGATCCTGTCCTTAATAACCTCCAGTCATCTCTTCTCAGCAAACTAGAACAAACTTACAATAAAATAGCTAAGTTTGCCTACAGTCTCCCCTATAAATCTCATCACTGCCTTGCCCTTAAGTCTTTGCCATGGCCTGAATTCCACAAACAAATGCTCCTTCCTCAACTGCATATAACACACTCTGTTATCTATAACCCCACCTCCCATCCCTCTAGTTCTAATATTGTAGCACTATACAGCCCAAGACATCATCTTCATACATCTGACAAACATTATCTGGACACCTACAAACCTACAAAAAATATTGGGAAGCCACTATACAAATACTCAGTAGCCCGCTCCAGGAACTCCCTCCCACACAATATAAGAAGTATCCCTCCTAAGTCCCAGTTCAAACCTGAACTTAAACACTATCTTCTAAACACCTGGGCCTGTCCCTGTCAAGCTTCAACTTGATATTAGCTACCCTCCTCCTAAATCTACTTTTGTTCTCTCATATCTTTCTCTTTCCTGAGTGCCTTTCTCCTCTCCAGAGTACTAATACTGCTACACGCAAACACCCTCTCCAGAGTACTAATACTACTACATATCAACACTCTCTCCAGAGTACTAATACTACAACCCACCAACACCCTCTTTAGAGTACTAATACTGCTACACACCAACACACACTTCAGAGTACTAATACTGCTACACACCAACACCCTCTCCAGAGTACTAATACTGCTAAACACCAACACCCTCTCCAGAGTACTAATACTGCTACAAACCAACACCCTCTTTCTTCTCAATAATCCTTTGCAGCCAGATTAACTTGCTGTCAATGTATAGATTTACACTGAAACCTGCACAAAATTGTTAAATTCAATTATTTTACCCTGATGTATATTTTTTCTTGCTATTTGCCATTTGTGATTTAATTTTTGTCTTGAATGATTGTAATCGTAACTGGAGCTTTTCTCCATGGGTCTCCACTGAAAATGGGCCTTTGGCTCAGCCGGACTAACCTGGTTAACAAATGACAATAAATAAATAAATGCATTTTCCCAATATGGGTGGCTATGATGGTATGGAAGGAGTAGGTACAGAATTGCAAGGTGTCTTCTTGTTCAGGCAATATGACAGCAGCTCATAACCTGAACAAGCGTATGTCAAAGTCTAAATGGGTGCATTCAGTAGTTAGATTGTTGGTACTGATGATTTTGTAAATCATCTTAACCTTTTCTGGCACACATGTTCAGGTAGCATGAATGGTATCTGATAGTTTGTCCCACTTTTAGTTTGGCAGGTTTCACCAGCTGGTCTGGGATGCATAGCTGTGTTGAACATGCATTCCACTGGAAGTGTGGCTGACTGGAGAAGGATAGGTGAATTGCTCATGGTTAATTCCTGGGCTAAAAATACAAAAAAGGCATACTCATCATCAATTCAAACCTTTAAACTTAACCGGGAAAAAGTCGAAGGAAGAAGATTACCAATAAGTCAGCTGAAATGGAGTTTGTCCTTGTTCATGCAATTCATGGCTTGCAGATGTTGCAAAGGTGATTTGCCCAATACAATTTATATACACTTGGCAGCATTAGGTTGGTTGTCATGCTTGCTGGGGATTCAGGATCTGTCAGGGCATTGGATACTGTCCAGGATGCTGAAAATGTGGGAAAACTTCAAAGGGTCATCCATGGATGCTGGAAAGTCAGTTGGGTCACACCTCTTGATGATCATTAGTAAAGAGTCATTTATCATATCTGTCAATTTTTTATTGATTTTTTCATATGGGCAGCATTGTTCTCTTGTCTATATGCAGGAGCCTTTGGTATTAGTGAAATGCTGAACTCTCTCCACTGGGATGATGTAGTGATTCATGGTAACTTAATTTTGATTTTGTTGGTTAAGTCCAAGAATGATCAGTCAGGGAGGGTTCATCAAGGCAGGTTAGATAGAAAAAGGATCTTGGCCATTTGCTCAGTGCATTAGTTTAAACTACTGACAAAGCTGGTTCCTAGGTCAACAGGGGGGGGGGGGATTCTCATTTTTACTTCATCATCAGGCTGATCTATCAAGTTAGTTGAAGCCAATTTGGTTATAGCCAAAGCTCTCACTTGTTAGTGTATAGGCTGTAAGGGGTACTCTTCAAATTCCTATTAGATAGGATGAAAATCCAATTTAGAGATGCAGTGGCACTCTACTGAGGTTTTGAAAAAGAACAGGGAAGTGGTGTTCTGAAGCCTTGTTGCTGTACATTAGACACTTCTTCTATTTCGGCTGTTCCCATTAATGGTTGCCACAGTGGATAATATGTTTGCATTTCTTCCTATCCTCTGCATCTTGCTCTGTCACACCAACCACCTGCATGTCCTCTCTCACCACATCCATAAACCTTATCTTAGGCCTTCCTCTTTTCCTCTTACCTGTCAGCTCCATCCTTAGCATCCTTTTCCCAATATACCCAGCATCTCTCCTCAGCACATGTCCAAACCAACGCAATCTCACCTTTCTGATTTTGTCTCCAAACCGTCCAACCTTAGCTGACCTCTAATATACTGATTCCTAATCCTGTCCACCCTTGTTACACCCAGTGCAAATCTTAACATCTTTAATTCTGCCACTTCCAGATCTGACTCCTGCCTTTTTGTCAATGCCACCGTCTTCAACCCGTACAACATAGCTAGTCTCATTACCCTCTTGTAGACCTTCTCTTTCACTCTTACTGGTACCCGTCTGTCACAAATCACTCCTGACACTCTTCGCCACCCATTCAACCCTGCCTGGATTATCTTCTTTACCTCTCTTCCACACTCACTATTACTCTGAAATGTTGATCCCAAGTACATAAACTCATCCACCTTCACCAACTCTACTCCCTGCATCCTCACCATTCTCAATCCTCCATCTCACTCACACACATATATTCTGTCTTAGTCCTGCTGACCTTCATTCCTATCCTCTCTAGAGCATATCTCCACCTCTCCAGGGTCTCCTCAACCTGGTCCCTACTCTCAATACTGATCACAATGTCATCTGCAAGCATCATAGTCCATGGGGCCTCCTGTCTGATCTCGTCTGTCAACCTGTCCATCACCATTGCAAATAAGAAAGGGCTCAGAGCTGATCCTTGATGTAATCCCACCTTCACCTTAAATGCATCTGTCACTCACACTGCAGACCTCACCACTCTCACACTATCCTCGTACAAATCCTGTACCACTCTTGCATACTTCTCTTCCACTCCTGACTTCCTCATACAATACCACAACTCCTCTCTAAGCACCCTATCATATGCTTTCTCCAAGTCCACAAAGACACAGTACAACTCCTTCTGAACTTCTTTGTTTTTCTCCATCAACACTCTCAGAGCAAACATCACATCTGTAGTGTTCTTTCCTGTCATGAAACCATACTGCTGATCACTAATCATCACCTCCCTTCTTAACCTAGCTTCCACTACTCTTTCCCATAACGTCAAGCTGTGACGGATCAGTTTTATCCCTCTGTAACTACTACAGCTCTGCACATTACCCATACTAACTAACATTTTTATCAAAAAGGAAACAAACTGCTGAAAACACAAAGATGAAGAACCAAAAGCAAACACCAGAAATAAACAAACAAATTTAATAAGCGCTTTCGGAAAGACTCGTATCGTTCCTTCTTCAGACAGACTACTACATACCAGAACAAGTGTATAAAAACTTTTTTTAAAAATCAATCGATTAAATTAATTACAATTAAGATTTTAAAGCAACAACGCACTTTTAACATGCCTCATTCGTAAAAAATGACACACACCAAAGCTAACGCATTAACATTCCCAAAGCATTAAAAAACAATTATTCTAAGTACTAATAAAAAAGCTATTAATCTTAGCTTATGATAAATTTGTTAAACTTCAAAAAATAAGAAATTATATGTATGAAAGAATAAACATGTTGTAACCAAACAGCTAAAGAAATATATACAAAAGCATCTTCGCAGCGCCAAATGTTTGAGCACACAGGCAATGGATACATAATCATTAAGTCTGGGGGACAAATATGCAGCAGTTCGAATCTGCCAAAATAATTCCTTTCTTTCAAGAAGCACTTGCCAAGGACCTGCTCTAAGGTCATCCTTAATGTGTTTTAAGACCGTAAACTTAAAAGTGTGGTCCTCATGCACTGAAGTGTGGCGTGCTAAAGCATTAGTGAGATCTTTCTTGGAAATAGCATAATTGTGTTCGTAAATGCGCTGCTTTAACTTACGCTCTGTTTTACCACTATAGAAAGCAGTGCATTTCACACAATTGGCGATGTAAATAACTGATTTAGTATCACAATTCTAATTCCCCATGATGTTGAAAATTTTATCTCTAACCATGACTTTAGTGCCCACATTGACAGATCTACATTGGCGACAAGCGTCACATTTGATCATACCTGAGCTTTGTTTATTAACATTATATCTCTTCTAGTAGTGTTTTAGGTTAATACCTCTTCGGGATGTAATTTTAGGCTTTAACCCGAAACAAGTAAGCAGGTTGAGGTCTTCAAGAATTAGTGCCCAATTCTTATATAAGATGTTCCTAATGAGTATATGGTCCAAATTATAAGTACATAAGAAACTCGTTCTAAACTCTGGCTTATTAATAATGTCATTTATAGCTTCACTATAGACATTAGAGTCAGTGACAAAAACCTCAATTTTATTTGAAAGAATTGGTTTAAAATAGCCAATTTTTTTATTTCTAAATGACCTCAAATGTAATGTCAGTAATTAAATAGCTTGGATAGCCTCTATTAATGAAAATAGAACTAAGGTTGTTACACTCTTCAATAAAATCGCTTTCATCTGATGTCATCCTAGCTGCCCTTACCATCTGACCTTTAACAACGGCTTTTTTCTGATGGTAAGGATGACAGCTAGTGTAATGTAAGAAAGCATTAGAGTATGTTGGTTTTCTATATATAACACTTGCTAAGATTAATAGCTTTTTTATTAGTACTTAGAATAATTGTTTTTTAATGCTTTGGGTATGTTAATGCGTTAGCTTTGGTGTATGTCATTTTTTACAAATGAGGGCATGTTAAAAGTGCTTTAAAATCTTAATTGTAATTAATTTAATCAATTGATTGATTTTTTTAAAAAGTTTTTATACACTTGTTCTGGTATGTAGTAGTCTGTCTGAAGAAGGGAAGATACGAGTCTTTCCGAAAGCGCTTATTAAATTTGTTTGTTTGTTTCTGGTGTTTGCTTTTGGTTCTTCACCTTTGTGTTTTTAACTAACATTTTTAATTTATCTTGCAGGAAATGGCATTGCATGGATTGTTGAACACTCATTTGTCAGCAGAGCTGCTACCCAAGCCTTGTCCCAGCCACCAGGTCATTGTGGGTCACTAGAACATAATAATTGGTCAGTCCAGTATTTTGTTTTTCAGAGCTTTCATTTTTTCACTTTTGGGGAGTGTGGTGTCAGCTCACAGATGGCAAGAACCTACTTTGAGTTCTGATTATTCATCCTGGGGGAGTGATTTGATAATGGTTCCAAAAAGGATCTTGCTAGCCAGAATAGTATCTGATTTATAATGCCTTCCCTCATTATACCCACAAATGGTGCTGTTTTGGTCTTCAAACATCCCAAGAATTCATTGCTTTGGAGCTAGGGAAGAGAAGAAAATAGAAATCTCCAGATGTTTTATAAATTATGGGGTGATGCATACATGCATGCAAGTTGGATTCCAAGTGATTAAACACATTGATTTGATTAAGCTGGATAAAGACTTTTATGACTGGGATGGAGATCATTTAAAGTCTAGATTTTGATTTTTTTAAATATGGATGTTGTGTTATAAGTGGAAAAATATTTCAATAATATATCTTGGTAAAGTTTGTATTTTCATGTGCATTACTCATGGGCCACTGAGGGGGGATGGCATGATACTATCATCTGGTGGTTGCCTTGTGGCACTTTTCCACTTTTTTTACTCCCCATCTTGTATAGTACTCAGTAGCCTCTCTGTTTCTTGGCAGTGCACGTTCAGATTTAAGCTCAGATCATGGCAAGTGGTATTTGGTCTGACAGTCAACCCCCAAGGTTAATGAAACCAGGTCTGAGGCATCTTGGGTTACACACCTGGTCCCTTATCAGCCGGTGTTGGAAAGGCCTTGGTTACAACAATTGGCTTAAGGGGAAGGTTACAAATGTGTTTACTTTGTGGTTGCAAATTGAATGTAATGTGCTATCAGTTATGTTGGTTATTATTGTCAATAAATGGTCACAATGGCAACCTGGTGTAGTTATTGTCTCTGCTTAAAAGACAACACTTGATGAAATGACTCCAAGTACAGAAAAAAGGGAGTCTAATGTAAACCTTCACAGTGTGTCAATGTCCAAACTGAAGCATTAGTGAAGCTTTAGGAAGCCCCACAGCATCTGACTTTTTGATGTGAGCTTCAGCTTATTGATTTATTTATTTATTTATTTGGTTTGATAACCGGGGAAGTCCACTGGGCCAGAAGAACCCATTTTCAGTGGAGGCCCAGGGAGAAAAGCTTCATAACTAAGCAAATTACAATGTAAAGCAGTACAGTATAAAACAAGCAAAGTATAACATAGAAATTACAGTATAGACTATAAAAGATAGCTCATACATATTAAACTGAGATAATAAGACAAAGGTGAAGGTAATTAGAGGCAAAGTACAAATGGTGGTATTTACATCAAATGTAGCAGGAATGAGTAAAATATTCATTAGATAATGGAACATTCTGAAGGTGGGAAAAGTTTTAGTAGAAGTGTGCAGTTGTGGATGATATGTGTCAAAGGCTGGAGTTTAGAAAGAGATAAATATAGTACAATAAGTGGGGTAGCGAACAGTCAGGTAGTGGTAGTAGAACTCAAATGGAAGTTAGAAGGAATAGTATGGAGAGTTGGCATACTCTTAGTTCAAGCAAGTGAACATTTTCTGCTTCAAGCTCATGGACTGAAAATTTTCTTTTCTCCTGCTAAAGTACAGTTATATCTTTTAATTAAAATTTGGCATAGAGTGGTCCGTTGAGATTGTTTTTCAGAATGTTGGCAGCATCATGTTTTCCTAAATGCAAATGGACTGCAGAAAAACGTGCCTCTGCACCTGAGCACGGTATCAAATAATAAAATGCAGCTAAAGAGTAAAGTCTCTTTGTGTATTATTTCTCAGTATTGTACAAGACACAATGGTTTGCAATGTTGGGTAACTGCAGTTTAAATGAATACAGCTGGCATATGCTTACAGGAAATTAGTATTTATGTTGAAATATGAATTTTAATCAATTGTGCATATTGAAGGAAGATCAATTTATTTGTTTTAATTTACTACTGAATTATTTTCCATTAAATATTGTGTGGTCACTGAAGACCAAAGGACGACTCAAAAAACATTTTATATTATAAAATATTTGCTTGTGCAAGCTTATGCAAGCACAGCAGGTAAGATTTAATTTGTCAGTTTTCCATAATGAGACATTGTTTCAGAATTGTAGAACAAATCTAAGCACTTTACAGTACTTATCTACTTCCAAGCCCTTCCTTCTTCAAAAAAAAATGCTGTTATAATGTCTTGTCAAGGAAAGAGCAGAAGATATTTTCTAGACTCATACTCACCAAGGAAGCTGAAACTAGTTTGCCATATCAGCTTCAAGGAGAAGCTCTGGTGAGATGGCAACATTTGTCATGTCATGAAACTGAGCTGTATAGCACTATTCTCAAAAATGTATCTTTATAGTGGCATACAGTACAATGGTTATTAAGCATCTCAAGTATCGAGGGCCCAAAACAGTAGAATAAAGCTTGAGCTCAGTTAGTGATAGATCATATTCTGGAAAATATTTTTTTGAAGCGGGAGTGACTAAAAGAAATAATGGACAGGCTGTACTGTACAGCTTGCTCCACTCAACTGTAATTGATCTTGGTAATGATTGCTGAAAACCAGCATACATTATGGAGGTTACTCTTTTTAGACCAAATGGCTTGAGAGAAAAATTCATCCACATGCAACTGTATTGCTTAAGAACTGAGTCCAAGTGCAGAAAGAATGGACTGGGATATGAACCTCCACAAAGTGATAGGTTCATAGGTTCATAGTTGTGTAGGTGTGTACTAGTCTAATGGACCTAGAGCCTTTACAAGCCTAGTCCATAGAAGTGCCCTGGCATTGTGCTGCCCGACGTTAGTTCCCAGTGCCTCTATCAAGTAGAGCCACTGGAGTGATCCCTGGGGTGAACTTTCTATTTCCCATCCACTCATCAAGATTTCTCTTGAAGAGGGACAGCGAGGTGCTCTGCTTGACATGTATGAAGAGTCTATTCCATAGCATGGGCAGTCTCTGGGTTATGAACCTGTCCCTCCAGCATGTTCTGTTGATTATGGTAATGAGGTTGATGTCTTTTGGAGCATGCGGTTCGGAGGGATTGGGATTTCTTTAGATGTAGAATTTCTAACAGAGCTGGGTCAGACATGGCTCAAGCAGAGATCGCCAGTAAGTAGGTGATATGAGACAGATAATTGCTGGAATCTTTTGAGTCTGCCCATGCAGGACATGTTGTTTAAGGTCTAGGATCCTCTTCATGAGGAACTTTTGTGGCCTTTCCAGCTGTTGCAGGTGTCTAGTGAGGTACATGCCAAATGGGGCATTATACGCAATGATTGGTCTAATGAGTGAAGAGTTGAAAGAGATGGTGACCTCTTTCTTCCTGGATGCAAAACCCTTGGTAATGAGATGTGTCACATAGAATGACTTTCTGACCACAGTGGCAATGTGGTGGCTGAATGAGAGGTTGCTGTCAACCTGTGTCCCCAGATCTCTTGTAATGCCTTCAGAGTTCAGTGGGCTCCCATCGATGTGGTAATTAGTGGGAATTGTGTTTTTACCAAAGGGGATGATGATGCATTTTTTGGCATTAAGCTTAAGGCCATGGTTTCAATACCACTCAATGGTCACAGTGAGGCCTTTCTGTAGGATGTCTGCATCACTTGGGGAGTTAATAATGACTCCCAGCTTGCAGTCGTCTGTGAACTTGGTCAGCCTGAGTCCCTTTCTGTTGGCCTGGGCTTCTGAGAAATAGATGCCAAACAGGAGAGGACCCAGGACCGATCCCTGTGGTACTCCACTCATGACTGGTCAGCAGTCTGACTCAGAGTTCGCTACTTTCACACTGTGTATTCTATGTATGAGCCAATTTGCAACCTGCGTAGTGATATAGGAGTTGATTCCTAGTTTACTTAATTTATCAATAATTTCCGAATGAGGAATGGTATCAAAGGCCTTGGTCAGATCAAGGTAGGCTGTATGCACTGCCTTACCTTCATCCACATCCCTGGTGACTGACTCAAAGAAGTCAACCAGGTTGAGCAGGCATGATCTCCCTTTCACAAAGTCAAACTGCATGGGGTCCAAAGTTTGGAGATTTCCTATATCTTTTTTAATGAGGTCCATGACGATGCGCTCCATAGCTTTACATGTCAGACTCTTCAGGCTAGTGGGGTGATAATTCCAAGGGTCTGTAGTTGCTCCCCCTTTACAGAGAGGGGTGACTGTAGCAGTGCACCATTCAGTAGGGACAAAGCCTGAGGTGAGGCTGTGAGTGAACAGGGCACATAGATTTGGTGCCAGTTCGCTTTGTAGTTCATGTAGAACACAGCCAGGGATATTATTGGTTCCCATGAAGCTGTATTCTTGGCCTTGGACAATGCAGCCTTAACCTGTGCTGCAGTAATGCTGGGTACCTGGCATTCTTCCGGTATTGTGATTGGTCCTTTGGGGGGAGGTAAAGTTGGCACTGAATCTGTCGGCCAGTATGTTGGCAATATCTGTTGGCTCAGTATAGGAGGTATCATTGTGCTGTAACTCAGAGCAAATCTGACTATTGCCTTGGTGGTTCTTGATATAACTATAGAAGGCTTTGTGATTGTTTTTAGTGTCTGTCGCAATTCTGCCTTCATAGCTGGCTTTTGAGGATTTGATGAGGGATCTCAACTTTTTGTTGAGTCTAATAAAGGAGTTTTTCCATTCTTTTGACTTCACCTTTTTCTGCAACCATTTCTTCTTTCTGTTGTAGAGTTTATTAATGGCAGGGGACCACCAGATTGGCTTCTGGAGGAAAGCGTCTTGGTTTTGTTGGGCATGGCTAGTTCCATGCATTTATGTACATGGTTGTACAGTGCATTGGTGTATGATTGTGCAGTCATACATCTACTTTACATTGGCATGGGTGCCCTGAAGTTAGCCACCTCTGTTTTTAGGAATCCAAAGTCAGCTTTGGAGAAGTTTTTCAAGGTGATTACCTTTGTGGGGGGTGTGAGTGAGATGTGGATTTCTATGGTGATTAGTTTCTGGTTGGATCTGACCAGGGAGGGATTGACTATTGGTGTAGAGCAATGGTCACCCATGTTAGTAATAACCCAGTAAAGGATGTTGCGTCCTCTAGTGGGGGTCAGAATGAGCTGGTCCAGGGCATTGAAACTGATGAATTCACAGAAGCATTGGGCCAGTGTATTGGTGCTTGAGTAGTTTTCCCAGTTAATGGAGGGGTAGGTGAAGTCTCCTAGTATGAGAGTGGACCTTGATAGATTCCAGGGTGCTTAGGAACTTGGAGTGAGAGTCTAGAGACATGATTGGGGACCTATAGCAGGTTATGACCTGGATCACCGTCTTACCCAATGATAGTTGTACCTGAAGTATCTCAGGTGTGTTATGCTGGGCTACTAGTCTGGAGGTGTGCATATCCTTTATGAATATGGAGACACCACCACCTTTGGAGCTTCAGTCCATGGTTCGGGGCCGAAAGGTGTGGAAAGAATTATAGCCTAGTAGCACAGGGGTGCTTTCTGCTACTCTAAACCAGGTCTCTGTTACAGCACAAATGTCAATGTTCTCCATTTTGAGGAGTGCTTCGAGTGAGTGCATCTTGAGATTTAGACTTCTAGCACTTGAGCAGCATGACCCTCTGATTGTATTTATTTATAGCTGTTATGGTGGTAATTTGGTCTTTGGAACACTGCCTAAAAAGGGCACTATAGGGGTGGCAAGAGCCTTAGCCAATACCCGTTGACAGATGCAGGCCATCACTAGCAAAGCATCGAGGTTTGTCAGTCATGTCATCCCAAGCAGACAGATACTGGATCCCGTTAGAATGACATCAGAAACTTAGCCAATTGTTGAAGTCAATAATTTTTTGTTTGTACTGTGGTATCATTCTGGGTGACAGTAGGATACTGCTCAGGGCTAGTGTCATACCTGCCTGGGCCAGATAATCAGACAGCTCCACCAGGTCTCTTTTCATTTTGTTCACGGAGGTGCATCTCAGGTCATTCACACCCACATGGACAATGACAGAGTCATAATTGTACTTGTTGTGGAGTGAACCAAGTGCGTGTGTTATGTGTCAGATTTTGGCCCCTGATAGACAGCTGACTGTTACCTTCTCCTTATTCAACCTAGTGAGTGGTACATCTGTGTGCCTCACTATTGAGTTACATATGATTAATGTATTTGGCAAGGTATTTAGCCTTAGGGGCCTAGGTTGTGGGGCGCACTGTGGAGGTGACTTATGTGCCCTGTGGTTTGTGCTGTGTTGTGGTGGTCGAGTGTGTTTCTGTCTTGGAGGTCTCTGCTGTTTGGGTACATTTCTATTGAGAGCCTCCATGAAGGTGTGTGCGTGGTTTGTGTTTTTTATGTGAGAGCTGTGATAGTGGGTGTTCTGGAGGGCTATGTGTTCTGTGTAGTGTGGTGCAGGTGTTGACCTTCTCCTCTTGACCAGCTAGTCCAGTCTTGGCTGGAGAGTGCATAGCTTTCAGTTTGGTGATATAAGTGCATCTCTCATAAGTCTGAGTGTTGGGAGGTAAGAGGAGAAGGTTGTCTGTGTACATGAGGCAATTGCTACACTGCCTCAGAATGCCCAAGTGCACCAGGTTAATAGGAAAAAGCACAGGGAACTGCCCTTTAATCATAGGTTCATAGGTTGGTACTAGGCTATCTGCCCTAGTGCCTATACAAGCCTAGCCATAACAATTCCCTGGCTATTTCTTCCCACAATATTTACTTCCCTGGATCTCTGTCTAGCAGGGCAACTGATGTGATCCCTGGGGTGAATTTCCTATCTCCCATCTAATCATCAAGGTTTCTTTTGAAGAGGGCCAAAGAGGTGCTCTGCTTGACATGTATGGGCAGTCTATTCCAAAGTCTGGGGAGTCTCTAGGTCAGGAACCTATCCCTCCAGTATGTTTTGTTCATTGTGATGACAAGGTTTAGATCTCTGGTGCATGTGGCTCTGAGGGATTGGGATTTCTTTAAGTGTAGCATGTCCAACAGCTCTGGGTTTGACATGGCCTTGTATGTTAAGCATAGATTGCCTCTGAGTAGACGATATGCAACAGAGTATAGCTGGAGTAGTTTTAGTTGGTCAGCATAGGGCATCTGCTTTAGGCCTGTGAGTCATTTAATGAGGTATTTCTGTGGCCTTTCCAGTTGTTTCAGATGTCTTGAGAGGTACATACCAAACGGAGCATTGTATTCTATAATGGGTCTAATGAGGGATGAGTACAGTGGGACAATGACCTCCTTTTTTCTGGATGAAAGCCCTTTAGTGATGAAGTGTACCACATAGAAGAATTTCCTGACTGTTGTGGCAATGTGGTTATTGAAGGTGAGACCACTGTTCACCTGTGTCCCTAAGTCTCTTATCACACTTTCAGTGTTTAGTGTACTGCAACCTATGTGGTAATTCATGAGTACAGGTTTTTTCCCAAAGGGGATAACTATACATTTCTTGGCATTGAGCTTGAGTCCATGGCTCTGGCACCAAGTATCTGTTTCTGTAAGGCCCTTTTGTAGAATATCCACATCATTTGGGGATTCATTAATGGCACCTAGTTTGCAGTCATCTGTGAACTTTGTTAGTCAGAGTCCCTTAGTGTCGGCCTGTACTTCAGAGAAGTAGATGCCAAACAAGAGTGGTCCCAGGACTGAAACCTGAGGTACTCCACTTGTCACTTGTCTGGAGCTGGATTTGGAGTTGGCTACTTTTACAGTGTGGGTTCTGTCAGTAAGCTAGTTGGCAACCCATTGAGTGATGTAGGGATTAATGCCTATCTTAGTAAGTTTATCTATGATTCCAGAGAGGGGGATGATGATGAAGGCCTTAACGAGGTCCATATAGGCTGTGTGGACTGCCTTACCCTCATCCACAGCTCTGGAGAATGATTCAAAGAAGTCAATCAGGTACAGGAGACAAGATCGGCCATTCACAAACTAAAATGGGTGGGGTCCAGTGTTTGAAGGCTGCCAATGTCTTTGTTTATAAGTTCCATGATAATACGTTCCATGGCCTTGCAGATCAAGCTCATCAGACTGATGGGGTCGGTAGTTCCCAGGATCCAAGTTGGATCCCCCCTTGTGGAGTGGGATAACTTTAGCTGTGCACCACTCAGTGGGCACATGCCAGGAGGGGTGGTCATAACTACTAAGTATTGGAGCTATTTCCATAAAGAATGACTAGCGCTGATGGTACTTAGGTCTGCTATAATAATTGCTACAAACACCTGTTGAAGTGCAAAACAATTAGGCTATTTGAAGTGCAAGAGAGAAAAAACTAGCAAGATCTAAGAGAAAAACTGAAGAGCAGATTTTCTGGCACCAGTAAAACTTTACCTCAGCTTGGCGCCACTGAGCAGAGCTTAAACAAGCACAAACCTGTGCAAATCTGGGCTTTTAAACTAGAAAGTTGAAAGGGATGGAAAAACTGCTCAAACAGCCAATAAACCACAATTTCTGAGCCAGAAACCACTCCTCTTGTGGTAGATAGGTTACCTAGTGCTTACCACTCCCACTGATAAGCTAGAAGGCTTCCCTCTAACACAGAAAGGCTTGGGGGGCTCAGAAGCTTACAAACAGTCCTGGATACAGTAAAACTGTACCAGGACTAGACTAGTTACAGGAAAGGTGGGAAACAAGTGCAAACATGGGCTTTTCAACCAGAAAGTTAAAAGGGATGGAAAAACTGCCCAAACGGCCAATAAACTAAAATTTCTGGGCTAGAAACTACTCCTCTTGTAGTAGATATGCTACCAAGTGCCCACTACTCCCACTGATAAGCTAGAAGGCTTCCCTCCTACACAGAAAGACTTGGGGGGCTCAGATGCCTACAAACAGTGCTGGATACAGCAAATCTGTATCTGAACTGGACTAGTTACAGGAAAGGTGGGAAACAAGCTCAAACGTGGGCTTTTAAACCCAAAAGTTGAAAGGGATGGAAAAACTGCCCAAACAGCCAATAAACTACAATTTCTGTGCCAGAAACCACTCCTCTTGTGGTAGATAGGCTACCTATTGCTTACCACTCCCACTGATAAGTTAGAAGGCTTCTCTCCAACACAGAAAGACTTGAGGGGGTGCTCAGAAGCTTACAAACAATCCTGGATACAAAAAATCTGCACTGGGACTAGACTAGTTACATGAAAGTTGGGAAACAAGTACAAACATGGGCTTTTAAACCAGAAAGTTGAAAGGGGTGGAAAAAATGCCCAAACAGCCAATAAACTAAAATTTCTGAGCAAGAAACCACTCCTCTTGTGGTACATATGCTACTTAGTGCTCACCACTCCCACTGATAAGCTAGAAGGCTTCCCTCCAACATAGAAAGTCTTGGAGGGCTCAGAAGCTTACAAGCAGTCCTGGATACAGCAAATCTGTATCTGGACTGGATTAGTTGCAGGAAAGGCGGGAAACAAGCTCAAACATGGGCTTTTAGACCCAAAAGTTGAAAGGGATGGAAAAACTGCCCAAATGGCCAGTAAACTACAATTTCTGTGCCAGAAACCACTCCTGTTGTGGTAGATAGGCTACCTATTGCTACCACTCCCACTGATAAGCTAGAAGGTTTCCCTCCAACACAGAAAGGCTTGGGGGGCTCAGAAGATTACAAACAGTCCTGGATATAGTAAATCTGTACCTGGACTAGACTAGTTATGGGAAAGGTGGGAAACAAACGCAAACACAGACTTTTAAACCAGAAAGTTGAAAGGAATGGAAAAACTGCCCAAACAGCCAATAAATTACAATTGATGGGCCAGAAACCACTCCTCTTGTGGTAGATAGGCTACTTAGTGCTTACCACTCCCACTGATAAGCTAGAAGGTTTCCTTCTAACACAGAAAGGCTTGAGGGGCTCAGAAGCTTACAAACAGCCCTGGATACAGTAAATCTGTATTTGGACTAGACTAGTTACAGGAAAGGTGAGAAACAAGCTTCTTTTTTTTTACAGAAAAGCTGCTAAAACAACAGTAAACCAATTCAAATGCAGTGCAAGTTAGCACACTTGAGTCTGTAGCAACATTAAAGGAAATACAGTTTAAGTAAATGCAATTACATTAAAAAATGACAAAAAAACAAGTGCAGAAAGCAGTACATTTGGAAAAAATCAAAATGGAGGCACTTAGGTATCAGAAAACAATGCCAGCAAATATATAAATAATTCAGTCAAGCAAAAATTAAGACAGTGTAGAACTCTGAACAGTTAAAACGTGCCAAAAATGTACTTATTTCCAGACTGAGAAGCACACTCAGTCAGAACACAAGGAGATTCTAGCAATGGTAGATTCTAGGAAAGTGTTTTTATATATATATAAAGTGGAAAGGGAAAAATGATTAACAAAAGATAATTCAATGTTAAGAAACTAAGTGGGTTGGCCTCCTCAAATGTTCTCTCTGTATTAGGTAGAATAAACTAATGACACTAGACTGGGAGGAGTGTTCCAGATCAAATTTCCAGTAGGGATGGGCAACTGCAAAGCCACCAAGAATAAGAACAAGACACCAACAGGAAAGGATGGTGGGAAACTATACTACAGCTGCTAGCTGCACTATTTTAGATAGAAAACACTACAGAAAATGTTATCACAGCAGAAAAACAGCAGTGAGCCACTAAATGAAAGTTGGAAAAGAACTTAATATTTCACAGCAAACATGAGGCCAGCTGTGCAACTACATTAGAATTTAAAATAAACCACATCTTAAGCATAGATCCATCATCCCAAATTGCATTTTATTTATGAAACATTATGCAATGACTGCTCATTGCTATTTAAATAAAAAAAAAAAACAAGGATGCTGATTGGACAGCACAACTGCTGCTATAAATTGAGCATATAACAACAGAAAAAAGTCCAGCTGCAGAAGCACCATTGTGCAGCTACACTTCCTTTTGGCTGAAAGACAACAAAATATGAGAAAAATCATGTATGTTCTGCATAACTATAATAACAAAAATGTACCTGACTTCCCTTGCATTTATCTGCTACCCATTGTAAAATCTTGACTTTTTAAACATTTAAAAAAATAAAACAGCAATGGAGATTTGAGTTTCTCTTTTCTCCATTGCTTTAATTGCACTGCACTGATATACTGTGCAAGTGTAGGAATGCAAGTTCCATATACATGTGCAATACATCAGTAAGCAAGGAAGAATGTAGAAAAAGATTGAAGTGCAATAATACAAAGGTATTATTCAAGAAAGGTAAGCAAATTCTTTCTTAAATAATGTCATTCTACAAAAGAAATAGTTCACTCCTGTTTGTGTGTATATCAGGATTAACCCATACTTGCCTTTATTTAATCATTCATATTTCGCCCTCATGATCAAACCACACGACTGTGGGTAAATCCTGATATACTGATGCAAAGTCACGGATTATTGCACCAACCATGGATAAATCCTGATATACCCATGCACAGATGTGGATTATTAGACCAACCATGGGTAAATCCTGATATACCCATGCACAGTTATGGATTATTATGCCAATCATAGGTAAATGCTGATGTGCCCATGCAGAGTCATGGACTGTTATACCAACTGTGGGTAAATCTTGATATACCCATGCACAGTCATGGATTATTGCACCAACTGTGGGTATATCCCAACATACCATGCACAGTCATGGATTATCACACCAACCATAGGTAAATCCTGATAAACCATGCACATTCATGGATTATTGCTTCAACCATTGGTAAATCTTATGCACCATGCACAGTGGTGGATTATTACATCAACCAAGGGTAAATCCTGAAATACTCATGCACAGTCATGGATTATTACACCAACCATGGGTAAATCCTGATATACCTATGCACAGTGGTGGATTATTACAACACTGACAGGTACATCCTGGTATACCCATGCATAGTTATGGACTTTTACAACCATTGTAGGTAAATGATATACCCCTGCACAGTCATGGACTATTACATGAATAGTGGGTAAATCTTGATATACCCATGCATAGTCATGGATTATTGCTTCAAGCATTGGTAAATTCTATGCACCATGCACAGTGGTGGATTATTACATCAACCAAGGGTAAATCCTGAAATACTCATGCACAGTCATGGATTATTACACCAACCATGGGTAAATCCTGATATACCTATGCACAGTGGTGGATTATTACACCACCGACAGGTGCATCCTGGTATACCCATGCATAGTTATGGACTTTTACAACCATTGTAGATAAATGCTGATATACCCTGCACAGTCATGGACTATTAAACCAATAGTGGGTAAATCTTGATATACCCATGCACAGTCATGGATTATTACATCAAACATGGATAAATCCTGATATACCTATGCACAATACTTGGATTATTACACCAAACATGGTTAAATCCTGATATACTCATGCACCGTCATGGAGTATTACACCAACTGTGGGTAAATCCTGATATACCCATGCACATCTGTGGATTATTGCATCAACAGTGAATAAATCCTAATATACCCATGCAGAGTCATGGATTATTAGACCAACTGTGGTTAAATCCTGATATACCCATGCACGGTCATGGATTATTACACCAACCATGAGTAAATCCTGATACACCCATGTACAGTTGTGGATTATTACGCCATCCCTGGGTAAATCCTGATATACCCATGCACAATCATGGATTATCACACCAACCATTGGTAAATCCTGATATACCCATGCATAGTTATGGACTTTTACAACCATGGTATGTAAATACTGATATACCCCTGCACAGTCATGGACTATTACACCAACAGTGGGTACATCTTGATATACTCATGCACGGTCATGGATTATTACAACAAACATGGGTAAATCCTGATATAACTATGCACAGTGGTGGATTATTACATCAAACAAGGGTAAATTCGCGTATACCCATACATAGCTGTGGATTATTACACCAACCATGGGTAAATCCTGATATACCTATACACAGTTATGGATTATTATACCAACAGTGGCTAAATCCTGATGTACCCATGCACAGTCATGGATTATTACACCTGCTTTGGGTAAATCTTAATATATCCATGCACAGTGGTGGATTATTACACCAATTGAGGATGAATCCTGTTATACCCATGCACAGTTATGGATTATTACACCAACTGTAGGTAATCCTGACATACTCATGAACAGTCATGGATTATTACACCAGCCATTACTAAGTCCTGATATACCCATGCGTAGTTATGGATTATTACACCGACCATAGGTAAATCCTTATATGCTCATGCACAGTCATGGATTATTACACTACCCATGGGTAAATCACAAGGCCTTCTTTGCATACATCGGCAATTTCAAAGGTAACTCCCAAATCTGCTCTAAATTGGCAGTCAAGAATACCACATACACAAATTCTATAGATATAGCCAACCGCTGGCAGACAAGTTCAGTGAAAACTTCACCCCCCCCGTCACCCCATCAGTAAACCAGGACATCCCCAGCACCTGCTCCCCCCATCACCAGGGAGCAGGTTATTAATGCTCTCTGAAAGGCAAAAATACAGCCTCCATGAGACCCAGCAACATCCCTGGCTGTGCTCTACATGAACTCAGGCAAGAGCTCTCAGCATCACTAGGCACCCCATTCAACCAGAGTCTGTCCACCGGCTTCATTCCAGCAGAATGGAGGACAGCCACTGTCATCTATCTGCACAAAGGTGAAGCATCCACTGAACCAGGAAATTATAGGCCAATCACCCTAACTAGCCTGATCTGCAAGGCCATGGAATGCATTATCATGGACCTTATAAACAAGGACATTGGTAACCTACAAATGCTTTATCCCACAAAGTTTGGTTTTGTCAAAGGGAGATCATGCCTGTTAAACTTGGTCACCTTCTTCAAAACAATCACCAAAGCCATGGATGAGGGCAAGACCGTGCACACCACCTACCTTGACCTAGTCAAAGCCTTCGACACTATTCCACACTCTGGAATAAGAGATAAACTCTCCCAGCTAGGAATCAACTCATATGTTTCCAGGTGGGTAGCTAACTGGCTCACTGATAGAACCCACTCAGTCAAAATAGGGGAAGCCACCTCTAGTAGTAGACCTATAACAAGCGGCATACCCCAAGAATCAGTCTTGGGGCCTCTACTCTTTGGGATATACTTTTCTGAGGTGCAAGCCAAAACCAGTGGTCTGTGGCTTACCAGGTTTGCATATGACTGCAAGCTGGGCACTGTCATAAATTAGTGTCCCCACTAATTATCACACTGATAACAATGTACTAAGCACACAATCAGTCATGAGGGACTTGGGTACCCAAGTTGATAGCAATCTGACTTTTGACCACCATGTTGCCTCCATTGTATAGAAGGCTTTCTACATGACCCACCTCATAAGTAAAGGTATTTCATCCAGGAACAAGGAGGTCATAGCATCCCTGTACTCCTCCCTTATCAGACCCATTATCAAGTACAATCCCCCTTCAGCATGTAACCTGTCAAGAACATGTAGCAGTTGGAGAGACCACAGAAGCTTCTGACCAGGAAAATCCAGGGTCTCAAACAACTAACTTATACAGATAGGCTATAAGCCCTGTCCCTCTACTCAGTCTCATACAGACTGCTCAGAGGTGACCTGTGTCTGACATACAAGGCCATCTCAGACTTAGCCTTGATGGAGTTGCTGCATACCTGTAAGTCAAACTCCACTCACACAACCAGCATGCAAGGTATCATTAATAGAACTTTTTGGTGGGATAGATTTGTGTCCCAGTGACTCCCCCATCTGTGGAATAGAATTCCTCTCCATGTCAATCAGAGTACCTCACTAGCCTTCTTTAAGAAGAACATGGAAGACTGGATGGGAAGCAGAAAATATACCCCTGAGATCCCACCTGTGCCCCTGCTGGACAGGAAAATTAGGTGCTAACATTATGGGAACATGGGTGAAATTCTTGACTAGGCTTATAAGGGCCTCCAGGTCAATAGCCTAGTATTGTCCTATGAACCTATACCCATGTACAATCATGGATTATTACACCAACCATGGGTGAATCCTGAGATACCCATGCACAGTCATGGAGTATTACATCAGCCATGGGTAAATCTTGATATACTCATGGATAGTCATGAATTATTACACCAACCATGGGTAAATCCTGATATACCTATGCACAGTGGTGGATTATTACAACAACCATGGGTAAATCATCATATACCCATGCATAGTTGTGGATCATAATGCCAACCTGGGTAAATCGTGATATACCCATGCACAGTCATGGATTATTATACCCACAATGGGTAAATCCTGATATACCCATGCACAGTGATGGATTATTACACCAGCCATGGGTAAATCCTGCTATACCCATACATGGTTATGGATTATTACACCAGCCGTGGGTATATCCTGATATACCCATGCACAGTTGTGGATTATTATACCAACCATGGGTAAATCCTGCATTTACATGCTATAAGCTCTTCAGGTTCCTCTGCATATACATTGTTGAGTTTGCAGGAAATCATGTAATACATTTATTAATAACCTGTCTCCTTCATTTTGTATCTTATCACCCATTACATGTAACACTCTTCTCGCCCAAGAAAGTCTACATGCAAACAATTTAATGGTCAAGTTACACATGGGTCAAATAAATTGCCAGTTATTAATAAAAGTAGTAGCCTTTAAATTTGGTTGGGTAAACTTCTGGTGTGATTCAATATAATAGAGTTAGCAGTGCTAAGCTACTACCAGACTCCATAAATCCTGTTCACCATTTTGGAATTTTAGAAAATTCAAGCACTCTCCAACAAAATGAGTGAACTAGAAATGATCTCCAGTAAAATTAAAATTCTAATTCAATGTTGTGAAATATTAAAAATATAAATTGATGAATTCTGCTTATGATATGATGTCATGAGGAAGAAAGAAGTTTACAGTAGTGCTGCATGACTGGAGAGGCCCTCTACAATGTTACTATTCTTTTAAAACCCATCACATTACTGCCTTAAACCTTAGCAGAAGCATTATGTAATAACTATTTTATTCTGTTTGTTTACTGCTGTCTGCCAAGCATAAAGCCCCCCTCACCCATTACCCATATCCATTTGTTCTACCATCATGGGTATTCCCCAATGAGAGCAAGAGTTGGCCAGAGAAGGCCAATATGCAGGCAGTCTCAGCTGTAGTTTGTGCCCTTAATAGTAGCTCAGCAATGTAAGCTTAGTTAGTCCCCCAGATTCACTATCCTTCCATGCATGACTAAGGTAGTCATGCACGGAATCGGTCAATTAGAAGCCTGATGGCAATGCACCATGCATATTAATGAAGGCGCTCTGCCTGAGCTCCTAATCCTACACGGAGTATGGACAAGTGCAGGGGGCGTACACACTCCTGCAATGAAGGACTGCAGAATGATAGTAAACAATGAGTGAGATCACTCATAGATGTATGTATATCCCCAATGACACCCCCCTCATGTATAAAAGCAGTACTGAAGAACAAAAATAAAAAGGTTTTTCTTTTTAATAAAACGGACAAAGTGTAACCGTAGGTGTGCAGGTTTGCCAATCGCTTAGCTAAGATTAATACAGGTTAAATAGCAGAAAGAGGATAAAAAGCAAGATATATGCAAATTAAACAGTACAGCTATAATGTAGTGGGCAGAGCATTCACCTTATAAGCAGTCATTCCCGGTTCGAGTCCTACTGTACTACATTCCATTTTCCCTTCCAAATCACTTTTTATGATAAATATTTTTATTTCATAACCTAATAAATAATAGATATTTCTGAACTGCAATACTGCATTTAATGTAGATGTAAGGAGTCAGTGTCATAATGTTGCAAAGTCCACAGATAATCACGTGACCCATACAGTATCACAGATACAAACTGAAGGTAAACTGTGTAATGAATGACAAATCCATACATTTCTTCAAATTTCCCAACTCTCTAAGAACCATTACACTATTACTGTCTAAAATGTAACAATAGTAAGCGGTAGAATGCACTCTTAATCGCTAGTAAGCGGGTTTAAGGCCATTTGCATGGGGATAAGCAATGCGCACACAGGTGAAGCAAGATCGAAGCTAACTCTCTATAAGCATATGTAACCGGAGGTTAGCATTGCTTACCCTTGCGTAAAGCCATGCAAACCTGCTTACAAGTGCTCAAAAGTGCCTTGATCACTCAGTATGCACCAGCCGCCATTCTGGGCAGGAAAAAATAACCAGGCTTTGCAGGTTGTGAACCCAGGACCCTGTACTCTTCAATCACAGTACTTAACCACTAAGCCAACACAACAATACATAAGACTGAGGTTTTAATAAACAAACCTCCCCATAGGAAAACAAGCTGACCATGTGAAAGGACTTTCTATACAGCCTTATGCTGTATACCCAGCTACATCACATAAATATGTGAACTGGAGTACTGCAGTAAGCACAGATGTGAGGTGTTATTGTAATAAAGTGCAGAAGACCCCAGGACCCCATACAGTGTATGTACACATGAATCATGGATACCAGACATATATATAACCTGTAATGAATAATAAATCACTGCCAAAAAGCAAATATAATGCTAATTAACTATTAAGCAATGCTAAGCATCGCACAGCTCAGTTTAGTAAGTGTAAGCAATGTGTAGGGCAGCCAATTCAATCTGCCTATTGGTATACCTCTTTAAGCACTGCTAACCTTAGGTAAGCAGGTGTGCCCATAGCTTAGTCTTTTCAGAACCGACCAGTCACAGAAAAGTGCGGGAAACTGGCCATATTTAAACCCCACAGGTGGGAATACTTCCCATAACTGGTTGTAGCTTCATACTGTAGGCAGAATGGCTGGAGTGGGTGAAGGTGCTCAATTAAGAGTGCAGCACTGGGGCATCCAAGAGTCAAAAATCATGGTATGGCTCCTGATAAAACACCATGAGCAGAGACTACTGTATGGCCAGTACCAGGGCTCGCAGTATAAAACAGAGGTCTGGGACAGTCTTGCCTGTGACCTCACCAGTGCCACAGGTATCCCCTAGACTGGTGAGCAGGTCAGGCACCACCATGCTGACCTGAAGCAGCAGAGGGGGGATGTACTAAAACAGTGGATCCAGGAATCTTGGCAGATGCCTAATGCCCCAGTACTAAGTACTCATTCTACTAAGTAGTTAATAATTGCCTAGCTTGTGTATACTATGGATAGGTATGGCTAAATATCACAGTATTTCTCTGACAGCTGCAGATGAGCAGGCTGTGAACCAGAAAGCTCATGATGCTAGTTGCAAATGCTGCGTCGTGAGGCAGGTTAGTATTTATTCTGCATGTACTGTCATAACAAATAAATATAAGAGCCTTAGAAAGTGTCATACCAGTGTAAATAAAGGTGTAATATTCTGTGAATAAAAGTATAATCCCTAGAGTGCTTCTGTTTACTCTTCTTTCATATGTTGTTGTACTGTTGCATTGTATACATAGTACTGTTGTATTAAGCAGTGTTACCCACACTGTGGTATGCAGATAAAATGTGTATGAAGTTCTGTATAACAATGTTGGAAGTGTCAAGAGGTCAGTCATATTGTACAACTGAAGGAGACTTAGATAGAAAACATTAGAATGCTTCACAACAATTCCCTGATAGCACAGTGTACTGTGATGTTAACTGTAATGTTTTTGTCACACACAGCAGTGGTTTGAATCCCAGGAGTGCTAGTAAGTTGTATGCATAATCATACCCCCACAACTGAACAGATTTTGTTAGAATGTTCAGATAGAAAGCTGTATGCATAATTACACCCAACAACTCTAGAGAAGTTGCTAGAATGTTCAAATAGAAAGTTGTATGCATATTCATATCCCTCAACTGTTCTAATCTGTCCAGCATGTCCAGATAAATTGCCCAATTCACCAGCCTAGTACCCTGTTCCCCTGAAAAATCAGTGTGATGATCTAAGAAATGTAGGCAGCTGTTAATGACATATAACTGATAGTAAGACCTGTACATAGTCAGAGAATGTATATGAAAACAAACCTGTCATTCTAGCATCCCACCCAAAGTGTATGAGAGCAATTCTCAAAATATGTTGCATTAACACCTGCATCTTGTCACGCCTGCATGTAAGACACAGGTTATGTATATAATAATCTACAAACATACCATTGTACAATATAAGGCCATTGGGTAGAGTAATAATACATGTAAGGGACAGATCACTGCAGTGACTAAGAATGTTGTGAAAACTACAAGGATATATTACTTGTAGTTGAACTCTCTCTCTCACCCCTACCATATGTGCAAAAATAACCCAATTACACACCTCAATCGGTATGTGTGCACTCCAAAATTTGTTGGGACATATGTGCTATTGATTTATAAATATTCACATTTGTTTCTATGCAGGTGCCATGTTAAAATACCTCCATATTGGTGGCCTGTTGCCATCAATGAAACCTGCATGCTTTTGTAATGGCCACTGTTGTTCCATATATGCATGTGTTCTGCTTGCTCTGCAACTGTTTAAAATCTGGTGTCTTGGGTTAATGGGAATACCTATGCATGCTGTTATAACTAATCCTGAATGCTGTTGACTAGTACTAACCCATATCTTTCTTAAACCTGCTGCAACATAGCTCATATGGGAAGGCTGGTCCCAGCGGACCACCCTGTCCCACCTCAGCTGGCCATGGCACCGGGCACCAGCACATCTGGGGCCCAGCCTAAGACCTACTCCTCTGTTGGACCTGCGCCACCTTTGGGTGGAACCTATGCAGGGGATGGGGCTCACCCCTCCTGGAAGCAGGGGCAGAGAGGAACCTGTCACCCATTGTCAGTTCCGGGCCGTGGTGCCTAGGGAGCTGGATAGGGAGTTTCAAGACCAGCTACACCAGCTTGAGGGTAGAGTGGCGCAATAAGAGGGTGAGCCTGCCCCTCCTACACAGCCCCCAGCACAGCCACTTTAGGGGCCATGAAGATGCAGTGGTGACTGCCCATGGGTGGGGACCTCAGTCCCACTCTGTCCATTTGGGGGCTCATGGGCTTGCGACTTCCAAGCACCCCTCCCCATCCAAGGTGTTTCCCCCTATGTGTGTCATATACCACCCCTGTATGCTGTCTTGTCTGTCTTGTCTGTCATCCTACCCAACCTATCCTTCCCAAGCATACCTACTCTCCCTCCCCAACATCCCACTCTCATCTTAAAAAAAAAGGGGGCCAATCTGTTCCCCAAAAAAAAATCATGCCCCATACATAGCTGTCCATTTTGCACATATGTCCACTGGACACATGTAATCTGGTCTAGTTGGCATCACAAACTATTATTGTTGTCCTCACCCCTCTCTCAGGGGTTGGAGTGTTCAAATGCACCTCCAAATTCATTGCATATGCACAGCTGTTGCTGTAGAAGAAATGGGCAGCCATGGACCTTCCCTATACTCTTCCTGCACATCTCTAGCTATCTTACCTACTGTCTTTCCCTTTTTGTGCCCCTTTCACCACTTTCTTATCACCCCTTTTTTCTTTTCTTTTAAATTAATTAGCACGGGGGTAAGCGGGAGTAAGCACTTTTAAGCAGCAGTAAGCGGGTTTCAGCTTGTTTGCATGGGAGTGAGCACTGCCTACACAGGTTAAGCAATTTAGAAGCTGAGGGTAAGAAACTGTAACTGGAAGTTAGCAGTGCTTACCATCGCACAAACCCATGCAAACCCACTTACAACTACTTAAAAGTGCCTTAATCACTTTGTATCCAATGGCCCTTGTTCTACCCAGCGACAAAATAAACAGCCTCTGGAAGTTTCGAACCCAGGACCCTACATACCACAGCCAATGTGATGTACCACTAAACCATGGTAGATATACATAACCCTGATGTTTTCACAAACACAGCATACAGCAAAATAAGTCAACAGTACAGAGAATGTACTTATACATGTAGATGTATGTGTGTGTGTGTACATATATTCACAACTAAATAGATATATACCTCTCTCTCTCTATTGTATTTATCTATCTACATCACATAAATATGTGAACTGGAGTACTGCAGTAAGCACAGATGTGAGATGTTATTGTAATAAAGTGCAGAAGACCCCAGGACCCCATACAGTGTATGTACACATGAATCATGGATACCAGACACATATATAACCTGTAATGAATAATAGATCACTGCCAAAAAGCAAATATAATGCTAATTAACTATTAAGCAATGCTAAGCATTGCACAGCTCAGTTTAGTAAGTGTAAGCAATGTGTAGAGCAGCCAATTCAATCTGCATATTGGTATACCTCTTTAAGCACTGCTAACCTTAGGTAAGCAGGTGTGCCCATAGCTTAGTCTTTTCAAAACCGACCAGTCACAGAAAAGTGCGGGAAACTGGCCATATTTAAACCCCACAGGCGGTAATACTTCCCATAACTGGTTGTAGCTTCCTACTGCAGGCAGAATGGCTGGAGTGGGTGAAGGCACTCAATTTAGAGTGCAGCGCTGGGGCATCCAAGTGTCAAAAATCATGGTATGGCTCCTGATAAAACACCATGAGCAGAGACTACTGTATGGCCAGTACCAGGGCTCGCAGTATAAAACAGAGGCCTGGGACAGTCTCGCCTGTGACCTCACCAGTGCCACAGGTATCAACTAGGTCAGGTACCACCATGCTGACCTGAAGCAGCAGAGGGGGGATGTACTTTAACAGTGGATCCATGAATCTCGGCAGATGCCTAATGCCCCAGTACTGAGTAAGTACTCATTCTACTAAGTAGTTAATAATTACCTAGCTTGTGTATACTATGGATAGGTATGGCTAAATATCACTGTATTTCTCTGACAGCTGCAGATGAGCAGGCTGTGAACGAGCAAGCTCATGATGCTAGGAGAGGAACCTGCCACCCGTCACTAGGTCTGGGCCGTGGTGCGTAGGGCGCTCGATAGGGAATTTCAAGACCAGCTACACCAGCTTGAGGGCCGAGTGGTGCAATTAGAGGGTGAGCCTGCCCTGCCTACACAGTGCCCAGCACAGCCACCTTTGGGGCCATGAAGATGCAGAGGTGACTGCCCATGGGTGGGGACCGCAGTCCCACTGTGTCCATTTGGGGGCTCATGGGCTTGCGACTTCTAAACACCCCTTCCTGTTCAAGGTGTTTCCCCCTACGTGTGTCATATACCACCCCTGTATGCTGTCTTGTCTGTCATCCTACCCAACCCATCCTTCCCGAGCATACCTACTCTCCTTCCCCAACATCCCACTCTCACCTTAAAAAAAAAGGGGGAAATCTGTTCCCAAAAAAAAATCATGCCCCATACATAGCTGTCCATTTTGTACATATGTCCACTGGACACGTAATCTGGTCTAATTGGCATCACAACATATTACTGTTGTCCTCACCCCTCTCTCAGGGGTTGGAGTGTTCAAATGTACCTCCAAATTCATTGCATATGCACAGCTGTTGCTGTAGAAGAAATGGGCAGCCATGGACCTTCCCTACACCCTTCCTGCACATCCCTTGCTATCTTACCTACTGTCTTTCCCTCTTTGAGCCCCTTTTTCACCACTTTCCTATCACCCATTTTTTCTTTTCTTTTAAATAAATTAGCACGGGGGTAAGCAGGAGTAAACACTTTTAAGCAGCCATAAGCAGGATTCAGCTTGTTTGCATGGGAGTAAGCACTGCCTACACAGGTTAAGCAATTCAGAAGCTGAGTGTAAGAAACTTTAACTGGAAGTTAGCAGTGCTTAATATTGTGCAAACCCATGCAAAGCCGCTTACAACTACTTAAAAGTGCCTTAATCACTCTGTATCCAATGGCCCTTGCTCTGCCCAATGACAAAATAAACAGCCTCTGCAAGCTTCGAACCCAGGACCCTACATACCACAGACAATGTGATGTACCACTAAACCATGGTAGATATACATAACCCTGATGTTTTCACAAACACAGCATACAGCAAAATAAGTCAACAGTACAGAGAATGTACTTATACATGTAGATGTATGTGTGTGTGTGTACATATATTCACAACTAAATAGATATATACCTCTCTCTCTCTCTATTGTATTTATCTATCTATATATAAATATCTACACACACACATATATAGAAACTATATTATTAGGCGACTTTAACATTGATTGGAACGCATGTAAACAAATGAATCCATCTACCCATATTAATTCCATCAAACCATTAATTCAACAACTAGAACAAATAAAACCAATAATAAAGAAACCATACTAGACTGGATTCAAAATACACAACAGGAACCCTCCCAGATGACCTTAGTGACCACTCACTAACATACATCATTAGGCACAAAACAAATATAGCAAAACCTTTATCTCGCAGCAAAAACACTTTGACCCCATCAGTTTCAATATGAACTTAACCTAGTCAACTGGTCACCTTTGCAAACCCTGCCACTGAGCGAGACGCTGTTAACCACTTCAACCATACCTTTCTTACCATTCTTGATCATCATGCCCCATGCGCCTATCATACTGAAATCTAGGACTGCAAAATGGCTTACAACTAACACTAAACAACTTATAATTAGTAGAAACAAAGCCTGGACTAAATGGCGTAGCACTAAAAAAGAACCCTGACTAAACAAGATAAAAGATTTTTACAGCCAGCTACAAAGTTCCTCCCAACACCAGCCACAGAAATTCTGGAATTCTATTAACACACTACTATCCCCGAGAAGTAGAAACTCCCAGCCCAATAGGCTCCCACCCTGACTCCATTTCATCTCAAACCCATACCCACCCTATATTAACTTAAACCTTCCACTCCCTCAACCGACAAAATCCCAGCAGAATATCTCCAGCTATAAACAGAACCATAAAAGAAAGTACACCTTCACTCTGGAAAATCTCCCACATCATCCCACTCTTTAAAGGTGGGATTCAGCTTGAATCTATTCACTGTTTCAAATTAAGCTTCTATCTCCTATAGCAAAAATAATGGAGAAATGTATCAATAAACAGCTACAACTGCCATCATGGATTTCGTCCCTACCATAGGTACCACCACAGCCTTACTATCTTATATGGAACAACAATCTTCCGAAGCTTACCTACCTCTAGGTGTCAACCAAAATGACTTACCTCACCTTACCCAAAACTTTAAACTAAACTACTCCTCTTCCCTCCACCACACCCCCCTATTAAGCTCTCTTCTCAACTTCAAACAACCAAACTCTTAGGTGCATATAACTAACAACTTTTATTAAATTTTTTGGCTAACCCAACCATAAAATAATAAAATAAAAAATAGAATAGGTTAAAAGCTTAATCAAAACTTCAAATGGCCCCAGAAGCTAAGCTAGAATGGAGCCAGAACACACCTCATCTCTACACTTTTTTTTAGCTTTTATATGGAACCCCTCCAATCTAGCATAAATAAGCTTACATCAACCTACAATAACATTGCCAGATTTGCCACGGGCTCCCCCACTAAAACACATCACTGCAAAATCTCTAGGAATACTGCAGGAGACTCTATATTTTTCCAACTCAGTTGGTAAAATATGTTCCCCATGTCCTCATGCATACATGTTTTTTCCAGCTTTAGCTTTGAGTGTTCTCGATAGTTCGCGGAGCTTTTTCTCCCCTGGCCTCCACCGAAAATGGACATGTATCCCGTTAACAAAAAATAAATAAATAAATATACTTACAGCTAAGCATATATATATATATATGTATATATATATATATATATATATATATATATATATATATATATATATATATATATATATATATATATATATATATATTCCAACAAAGCAAACTCCTAAGGTGCACAATAAAGTTTCAGACAGAAGAATCATCCATCAATTCCTTTTATTTGACACACAAAGCATAAGAAATGGCTGTTGTATACGAAACACATAGACAAGGCACATAAAAGCACATAAACGCTAACCATACGTTTTTGTTTATTACACTTCCTCAGATGTGGGTTTTTAACAAGAATTGAATCCCTTTTATGTTAAAAAGAGTGGCAATGAACTAATAATGTGTTTAATTAATTCTTAAAGAGATCATTGTACCAAAACTGATGAATGTGACAATACATTGTTGAAAATAAATAAACCATGACCAAACTTGAATAAAAACATTCCTAATTACTTCTAAAACAAAACTTGTTTGGTGTAAAAGTGTTGAAAAGTTAATAAGACCATAGAATGAATTATTAAAAATATTGCTTGTGTATATTTAATTTTAAAATTATAGATATATATACCTCTCTCTCTCTCTCTATTGTATTTATCTATCTATATATAAATATCTATCTATATATATATATATATATATATATATATATATATATATATATATATATATATATATATATATATATACATATATATATATATATATATATATATATAAGATATATATATATATATATGTGTGTAAATATATATATATATATATATATATATATATATATATATATATATATATATATATAGATAGATAGATATAACAGAGCACATAACAATGACATATATGACCACTGGCACTGTTAATGGGGGTGAGGGTGCTCAAGCACCATACGTCTTACACGTAACAATACCCCCCCATACAAACAGGTCTGCCCTGCAACACAATACCAACTTTTGTGAATCCAGTAATCAGGACCTGACACGACATGGCCACAAGATGCTTACAGTAAGCCATACCACCTGTATGATGTGAGGCTGGTATCGGTAACATATCATACGTTACAGTCTGGCTAACAAAGTACAGTGTGGAAGCAATACAAGATTCCTAAGATACATATACACAGACACAGGTATGGAGATACATATATATGTATATATATATATATATATATATATATATATATATATATATATATATATATATATATATATATATATATATATATATATATATATATATATATATATCTACATACATAAATAGACATATATGTAACTACACATACACACACAAACATATGTCTAGGAAGATATATTATTAGAGAATGTACACCACACTGAACAGCCCGTTTCCCTACAGTTGAAACCTCATCAGATGGACAGTGTATGACTCGCCCATACAAAAGATAATTGTTGCCTGAAACATATACCAACAGAGAAGTCAAAGAATGTAACACCACACACAGGTTTGCATATGTTTTAAAGCTTTATTTGTGTGCAATTACAGTTTTATATGCCATGTCATATTGCAGTTTATACTTTGAAATACATACAGATTAATACAACTGTCAAACAGATCATTTATGACAGTAATCTGAAAGCATAACATATGTTGCTGTCCAGGCCAAGGCCTTCAAGTAGTAAAACAGAAAATACTGACTGGGCCACAAGATAATGATCATCAACAGTAAGTAATGCAGATATGTAGCCCAGCAGCCTCTAACTACACTCTGTACACAATCCCTAGGGTGAAAAGACCTCAGTTTACACAATGGGATGTATCTGTTACATAACAATGCATAACTGAAATCATCACAATTACACTGACAAACAGAACAGGCTGTATGGCAGTAATCAGTAGGCCAGCAATGTTCACAAGGTGAAATGTATGGTAATGTACAGCCATATACATTAAGCCAGCTTACTACTGATATACCTCACATGTTGTAACACCTTAGGTTAATGATGGTGCTTACCCCCCTCCACCAGACTGACTTACAGGAGCATAAAACACTGTTACATACACTGACCTCTGGACTGCAAAGGGCCATACATGTGTTGTGCAGATGAAGCCTACATATATATGGACCCTTCCCCACAATATGTGTGGGTGCCCAACAGCACTGGAATGATGGTGGGAATGGCAGCATGGCATAATCACTGGCCAACACGTAATAACCCCTTACTGCATGTCATATGGACAAAGCCTGGTATGTCAGTGGAGGACAGACGCCAGTACACAGGCCCATATGTGAAATAGTGTTGTCATACACTAAGCATGTTGCTGTTGTTACAGGATAGTCTGCAACACACACTTAGGCAAGAATATGATATCATAAACACAAATGGATGTAGCCACCTACTGATAGCACTCAACACACACACACACACACACACACACACACACACACACACACACACACACACACCCACATACACACACTGCCAGTGATATAGCTAACACAAGACCTGTGTGGTGGACAGACAAAACATAGGCCCACATATGAGAACTATGCAAACAGACTGCAGTCCATAATAAACTAGTATGTATACACAAACCCTGCAACACTGGTGCTATACAATGCATATACCAACACTACTCATACCATGTCTGTAGTTCTTGAACCTGATACAAATATGTAGCTGCCTTGAGACTGCAATTCCACTTCTGAG
>NC_056739.1:1300315165-1300380165 GCF_019279795.1 Protopterus annectens
TGTTTGGGTTGGTAGATAGAAAACAGAGCCTACAGGGGTGGTATATGACAAATGTGGTGGGCAAACACCCTGGATGGTGAGAGTCATCTGTAATGTGGAAGCCACATCAGCCCCTATATGGACACAATGGGAACAAGGCTCCCACCCATTGACAGTCACAACAGCAGTTTCATGGACCTAAAGGTGCCTGGGCTGGAGGCTGAGCTGGAGTAGCATGTGGACCCTGTGAGTGTGTACTGAGGGCCCATGGTGCTGTAGCATCTCCCCCTGGTTTGTGTGTAGCTCCCTATACACCAAACCCTGAACCTGACCACAGGTTTCAGGATCATGTCTGTGTATGCCCCCAGGGGTGGACACCATCCCCTGAGGATGTTCCATCTGAAGGTAGTGTGGACCCGTAGGCCCCAGGGTGGGTCCCACATGTGATGTGGCCTGGTAACATGGCCACATCATGTTGGGGAGGTGGCCTGCTGGCAAACATCCCCTAAACATGCTATTGTACCACTGTTATAGAACATATGTGGGTAGTAATAGTCTACACAATCCCTGAACATGTCCAAGAGCATGCATAGATATTCCCAACAACACAGAATGTCAGATGTTCAGCAATCACATAGCAAGCATACCACATGCATATATGGAACCACAGTGGCCTGACAATGCCATGCAGGTGAATAGTGTGTAACACGCCAACAATTATAGTGTCCACACAGGGAGCATGGCCACAGACACACATAGCACAAAGTGTGTTACAATACAATACATATATATAGGTTCATAGGTTCATAGGTTCATACTAGGCTATCTGCCCTAGGGCATTTATAAGCCTAGCCAGAATGTGTTTGGCTTTCGCCACCCATTTTAAATTTATTTTGCTATGCCCTTTTTCGAGGTTAGTATACTGTGCCTCTGTCTAACAGTGACACAGAAGTGATACCCAGGGTAAACCTTCGATCTCCCATCCACTCATCAAGATTCCTCTTGAAGAGAGTCAATGAGGGACTCTGCCTAACCTGGACTGGGATTTTATTCCAGAGTGAAGGAGCCTCTGGGTTATGAATCTGTCCCTCCAGCATGTCCTATTTATTTCAGTGCTGAGGTTCAAGTCTCTGGTAGCGTAGCTAGATGGGATTTGGATTTTCTGAGGTGCAGCATGTCCATTAATTCCGGGTTGGACATGGCTTTACGTCAGGCACAGATCGCCTCTGAACAGGCGGTATGCTACTGAGTAGAGCTGGAGTTTCTTTAACTGGGCAGCATATGGCATCTGTTTGAGCCCTTTGATCCTCTTGGTGAGGTACTTTTGGGGTCTTTCAGTTGCTGCAGGTGTCTGGTAAGGTACATCCCAAAGGGGCATTGTGCTCAATTATGGGCCTGATGAGGGATGAGTAAAGAGGCACGATGACCTCCTGATCTAGATGTGAATCCCTTCATGATTAGGTGGGCTATATAAAATGTTTTCTAACCACTTTGGCCACGTGGTTGTCAAATGAGAGATTGCTATCAGCTTGGGTCCCCAGGTCCCTAATTACTTCTTCTGTACTTAATGGATTACCACCTATGTGGTAATTTGTGAGCACTGTTTTTGCCAAAGGGATGACTATACACTTTTGGCATTTAGCTTGAGCCATGGCTCTGGCACCAGTTGTCTGTTTCTATGAGGCCCTTTTGGAGGATGCTTGTCGGCTGGAGAGTCGATTATGCCCAGTTTGCAGTCATCTGAACTTGGTCAGCCACAGTCCTTCCGTGTTGGCCTGTACCTCCGAGAAATATATACCGAACAAGAGAGGTCCCAGGACTGAGCCTTGTGGGACACCACTGTAACTGGTTTTGGAGTCTGACATGGCTCCAGCAATTTTAACCATGTGGGTTCTGTCCTTGAGCCAGTTTGCAATCCATCTAGTGACATAGGGGTTTATATTTAAGCTGGTGAGCTTATCTATAATGCCAGTGGGGTATTATGTCGAAGGCTTTTGCGAGGTCCAGGTAGGCTGTGTGGACCACCTTCCCTCGTCAATGGCCTTGGTGACTGTTTCAAAGAAATCAACCAGGTTTAAGAGCAGGATCTGCCCTTAACAAAGCCGAACTGGGTAGGATCCAGTGTTTGTAGGTCCCCAATATCTTTATTTATGAGGTCCATGATGATCCTTTCCATAGCTTTGCAGACCAAGCTAGTCAGGCTTATGGGCGATAGTTTCCAGGATCTGTTGAGGCACCACCTTTATGGAGGGACCACTGTTGCTGTCGCCACTCTTTGGGCACATATCCTGTAGTAAGGCTGAGATTGAACAGTAGTTTTATGTTTGGGTTTAGCTCTTCTTGGAGTTCATGTGGATGCAGCCGGGACACCATCTGGTCCCATTGATGCTGTGTTTTTGCTTTGGAGAGGGCTCTTACCTGAGCATCTGAGATGTCAGGGGCAGCACTCTGCTGGGATAGATATTTGCCCTTTTGGTGGGGAGGGAGGGAGAAGTTTCGCTGAACCTGTCAGCTAGGATGTTGGCAATGTCTGTGGGTTCGGTGTATTTTTGTCATTTGGACTAATTCTGAGCATATCTGGGAATTACCACCCAGGTTCCTAACATAACTAAAGAAAGCCTTGTGATTATCCTTAGTGTCCTGTGCAATTTTTCTCTCGAAGCTGGCCTTAGACAATTTTATGTGTGCCCGTAGTTTTTTTGCTAATACTGATCAGTGATGCCTTCCCTTTTTGGGATTTTGCTCTATCATTTAGTAGCTTCCTCCTTCTATTGTATAGTTTGTTTATGGCTGGGGTCCACCAGACAGGACGTCTGCCTTTGGAGGATTGGGTCTTGGTTTTATTTGGGATCGCATGATCCATGCATTACTGAAGGTGTTCATAGAATGCTTTTATAAAGGATTGTGAGGTCTGAGCTGTATTTTCCACAGGCCCAGGGGCTTTGAAGGATTCCACCTCAGTTTTGAGGAGTGTGAAATTTGCTTTAGAGAAGTTTTTCACTGTGGTTTTCTGGGCAGGGGGGTGGGGTCGGGATGTGAATATCCAGTGAGATTAGTTTATGGTCTGATCTTACCAGTGAGGGATACACTTCTGGTCTGGAGCATAGAGTCCCCATGTTGGTGATGATCAGGTCAGTATGTTTTCCCCTCTTGTGGGAGTGGTAACAAGTTGTTCCATAGCATTTGAGTTTATAAATTCTAGGAACCTTTGGGCTAGGGTGTTGGAGCTAGAGTAATGCTCCCAGTCTATGTTTGGGTAGTTGAAGTCGCCCAATATAATGGTGTTTGGAGAGACCTTCATATTTTCCAGTGTTAGTTAAGGTGTGCCATACCTATTGGGTTGTGTGAATAGTTTGTTGTTGCAGATTGCAGGGGGGGGGGGGCGGAAATGTGCATTAAGAACTATGGTAACCTTGCTGTATGATTTGCTCAGACCTGTTTCCATCTTTATGTCTTTCAGGCAACAAGAACATAGAGAGGCTTCCAACATACTCTGCCAGAGAAATGAAAGTCATCCTTGGACACCTCACCAACCACTACCCCATACTGTTTGGAAGGGGAGCAGAGGACCAGCAGGAGCAGACCGCCCTGTGGAATGACCTAATCCACAGGGTCAATGATGTCAGACACCATAACCGAAGTTGTGAGCAGGTCCGACATCGTTGCTCAGACCTGCTTCACAATGCCCGTCGCCATGCTGCTGCAGTCCAGGGGGATCACCTTGCAACAGGGGTGGTCATGCAGACCATCCCTTCCTGACATGAGTGGAAGACCTCCTCAGCAGCCTCGGTGTACCTGCCCATTGAAATCAACATCAACTGCCAGGCAGCATTTTGGAAGTAGGTGCTACCTACGCACCAGCTGAGGAGTGTGCAGGTAAGACCACAGAGAACATTAGTAGACCACTGCTGTATATGCATATGCATCTGTATAGGTAGAGCATCTTCTTCTTCCTTTGGCTTTTCCCAGTTAGGGGTTGCTACAGCGGATCACCTCTTCCCATTTCTACCTGTCATCTGCATCTTGCTCTGTCACACCAACCACCTGCATGTCCTGTCTCACCACATCCATAAACCTTAACTATGGCCTTCCTCTTCTCCTCTTACATGGCAGCTTCACCCTTAGCATCGTTTTCCCACAAATAACCAGCACCCCTCCTCAGCGCATGTGTAAAGCAATGCAATCTTGCCTGTCTGGCTTTGGCTCAGAACTGTCCAATCTGGGCTGACCCTCAAATATACTTATTTCTAATCCTGTCTACCCTCGTCACAACCAGTGCAAATCTTAACGTCTTTAACTCTGCCACATCCAGCTATGATTCCTGCCTTTTTGTCAATGCCACAGTCTCCAACCCATATAACAGAGCTGGTGACACTACCCTCTTGTAGATCTTTCCTGTCACTCTTACTGGTACTTGTCAGTCAGAAATCAGTCCTGACACTCTTCACCACACACTCAACCCTGCCTGTACTCTCTTCTTCACCTCTCTTCCACACTTGCAATTACTCTGAACTGTTGATCCCAAGTATTTAAACCCATCCACCTTTGCCAACTCTATGCCCTGCATCCTCACCATTCCTCTATCCTCCCTCTCATTCACACATATATATGCTGTCATAGCCCAGCTGACCTTCCTTCATCTCCTCTCTAGAACATATCTCCACCTCTCCAGGGTCTCCTCAACCTGTTCCCTACATATCACAATGTCATCTGCAAACATCATAGTCCACGGGGACTACTGTCTGAACTTGGCTGTCAACCTGTCCATCACCATCACAACTAAGAAAGGGCTCAGAGCTGATCCTTGATGTAATCCCACTTCCAACGGAAAAGCATCTGTCACTCCCACTGCAGATCTCAATGCTGTCACACTATCCTTGTACATATGCTGCACCACTCTAACATACTTCTCACCCACTCCTGACTTCCTCACACAATACCACAACCCCTCTCTAGGCACCCTGTCATATGCTTTCTTTAAGTCCACAAAGGCACAATGCAACTCATTCTGACCTCCCCTGTAAATCTACATCAACACTCTCAGAGCAAACATTGCATCTGTAGTGCTCTTTCTTGGCATGAAACCATACTTCTGATCATTAATAATCACCTCCCTTCTTAAACCAGCATCCACTACTCTGCCCATAATTTCACACTGTGAATGGTTAATATTACCCCTCTGTAGTTACTACAGCTCTGCACATCACCCTTATTCTTAACATCCAGTACCAAAACACCTTCCATCCACTCGTCAGGCATCTTCTCATATTCCAAGATTCCATCAAACGACCCGGTTAAACATGGCACTGCCATGTCTCCTAAACACCTCCAAACATCCACAGGTATGTCATCTGGACCAACAGCCTTTCTATTCCTCATCCTCTTCATAGCTATCTGTACTTCTGCCTTGTAGAGCATGCATATCTGACATGTCATAAATATTGTTTGCTGCATAGTAGTAATGAACAGATGTGCATACCTGCTAGTATTGTGGACTTTTACCATTGATATAGTGTAATGCTGCACCCACCCTGTAGCAATACCACAGCTGTGGACACTAACATTGCATCTCTCACACTCTTATGCAGGTCCCACTGGGATACCACCAAGGCAGCAGCCTGTGGCTGGTGAGTATGGTTTCTATTGACGCTTGAAAATACACAGGGAATGTAATGACTATGGTATATGCCATGCACACATCTAACACACTTACCCTGAATGCATGCTGTACATGTTCATGTATTGCTGCTATGAAATGCACTGCATCACAGTGGTGACCATGATGGGGTATTCGGAAGGTATGTCAGATGGCTGCGAGATAATTAACATCCTGTCATTGTGAAGTTTGTCCACAGGGATTAACATAATGGTGGCACACACAGCCTACAGTAGGGACACGTGTGAAACATCACCCTTGTACAGTGCACCATTATATACCAATATTTCGATGGCAATTGTTACAGATGTACAGTGTGGCATAATGTATTAGTGTGGTCCACATTATTAGCTGGGACTTGGCTGTAACACATGCAGTGCAGTGTATGGTGCACTGCAAACTGACACACATGTGTAGCCCATACCTGTCAAGCACCTGTGAAAAGGCTGAAGGTGGGGAGGGGTTGTCAGCATGACACACCAGTGCACTGCAGCAGGGAGCCATACGGATGGTAAGAATGGCTGTATCTGCACACAGACAGGGTCAGTAACTGTGGCAGATGTAACTCTACATCCACAGAAATAGTGACGGCAGTGTGTGAACACCAAGGGTTGTGCATATGAGTAGACATTGCAATCATGCACAGTTGGGGAACATGTGTAGGCAGACCATACACAAGCAAATGCAGATGGGCCATACTAGTATACCCCTTGCAGGAATAGTGACTGCTGTAGTACACATAACAATCGGTGCAGCAACACATCATGATAATTGTGTGCATACATATGCACACACAGGACTGTATTCAATGCAGTCAGCATCTGCACACCTAACACCTTTAGTAGACACTGCATGTGGATGTACAGGACATATGGCACATATCAGGCTCATGTACTGTTAAAATATGTAGTGATGTTGTCCCGTGGCAGATCAACGAATGGTGCATCACATCAATAAGAGTGTGTAGACTCTCCATAGTCATGGTATGATCTGGCAGTTGCCAGTGTAATACTACTGGATTGTTCATACATGGTCTGCTAATGTTGAGAGCTGTAAACCACACATCAAGCATTCACAACTGACATCTGACCACACATCATCCTTGGTGTGTTTTGCTGAAATAAATAGGGTCTGTGAGCATTACAGCTGACATAACTGAAACAGTACTACATATGCAGTAATGGGATGTATACATGTGAATTTTGGTGCACAGTACATGGCAGGGTGCATAACAGGTGCACAGCAATACTGTGTACATGGGTGCAGTGTTCCCCATGGGAAGGGATATCACCTACTAACACAGGCCATGCCTCACACACATGTATACTGTTGCTAGCATGGATTGACTATAGCTACACTGCACGCTGCTGTGTACCATATGTTATGCATGTTGACAGGTGGGTGATGGGTGGATTGTGTGTACTATCATTGTGCAACCTAACGTGTGTGTGTGTGTGTGTGTGTGTGTGTGTGTGTGTGTGTGTGTGTGTGTGTGTGAGTGTGTGAGTTCATTTCATCTGTAGGTTCAATGTGGTGTAGTGGAGGGAGGTTGCTGCATGTAGGATGTCTGTGTGCATGTGTGTGTGGTTGTGTGGGTGGCCATGTATACACAAATGTGACTGTGGAGTTTTTCATATGGCAGTACTTCCCTTTGCAGTACATGGACATTGACTGACACAAGACAAAACAAGAATACTTATCTGATATGTAATCACAAGACAGCTGATACTCTACAAAGGTATGTAGCATGGAACATGCATTGGGAAGGGAAGTAGATACCAGGTATACCCTCAATATCGCATACAGCAGGAAGGTGAATGACAACCCATGTAGGCAGCACTACAGGTGCATTGGGGAATTACTAGACAACAGCAGGGAGTATATACATGTGTCACAGTTGTCACATAATAGGTTGATTGTGCAGCATGTCAGGCATGCACTGAGCAATACATACACATGACAGTACAGTGTGTGACAGTATGGAGGGAACATATCAGCACCTCACATATAGGGGCCAAGCTCACAAAAACCCAACCTACAAAGGGTGAACACTGAATGATAGCAGTGAGGCTATGTACAAAGTACTTCACTCAGGGCATGGACTTAATGGAGTAACAGGTCCTGTGTTGTGGTCACTTTGTAGGCATTTAGAGGAATGAGACATTAATGAGTGGCATTAATGAGTGTATGTCACCAGGTGTGATGTATGATGGGCAACGTATGGGAATAAACATGGAATGTCTGTAGCATCATAGACAGGTAGGTATTAAGGTGGAGTGTGTGTGTGTGTGTGTGTGTGTGTGTGTGTGTGTGTGTGTGTGTGTGTGTGTGTGTGTATTGTTATGCAATGCTGGACAGGTCTTAAAGTGTGTTTCTATCTTCTCCCCACAGGTGGCAAGGTGGGTCAGGGTCCCTCCTGCAGGCTACCCGATGTTGGTGTGCACACAGACACCGACAATGATGAGACTATGTTTGAGGCACAGGTGGGTTTGTCAGGGGTTGACACAGTGCCAACAACTGACATCCCCCTCTTAGCCACCCCACACCTGCACACAGTTTTTGTGCCTATACATACCCCATCACCAGTGACCATAGCTGAGGGACAGTTGGTGGCTAGTGGCAATGCACAGGGTAGTGTGGTGGCCATGCCAGCTGTGTCTGTCCACAGCAGGCATAGCCAGATGTCTGGCAGGCCACCACAGAGGTGGATGTGCCAGGGTGGTCGTGGTAGGGCCACTGTTCATCTTGACCCTGGCAGAGGCGCCACAACTGGTACCACCAGGAGCATGTTTCAGGTTGTCATGGAGGCACAGGCACGTATGGAAATGTACACCAGATAGGGCCTGAGGCTGCAGAGGACAGCTTACTCATCTGTAAATGACAACATCCGTGAACTTGCTGCTGCCCTCTGTGAACATAACGAGATCATGGATAAACGGTGGGGTGAGATGGTGGGCCTCCTCGACCATGGTATGTCCATACTCGAACACCTGGTGGGAGTGGTGTGATGGCCGTGTGGACGTAGGCCAGATACACCAACATCTGGCAGTCAACGTGGACATGCTAGGATGCAAAGCCACTCCCATAGTGGAAGTAGTAGCCCCAGCACATCACTGGGGGTGCTGTCAAAACCACACCAAAACAGGCCTAATGCATGTGGCCCTGGGCAGTCCCATGCGGGACATGGTTCCAGCGGACACCTGTCATCATCAGGGGAGAGCAGCACCTCAAGGCCTATACCTGCATGCACCCATGGAACCCCTGGCAGGCACAGTCACCGTGTCCATGGCCGGAGGCAGTGAACTGCACACCCTGCCAGGTATGGTCTGCAACTGTCCAAAAACACCTATATAGGGCAGCCACATTGCAGAACTGTGTGCATGCATACCCACACACTATGCACACACCTAGGCCAACACCATACCGACACACACCACATCAGCATGCCCCATTCCAATAATTCAACCCCTCACCCACACACATGGTGTCAAATGTATGGAACACCCTTGACCTCTGGCAAACCAGCAACAGACCCTGTGCATATGATGATACCTGTGCCACATCCCTGTCATCCTTAACTTCGATGCAGGGACAGGCTAATATGGTTATGATGCACACAGTGATTGCAATAAAGTGGAGCAATGTACTGCAGTATAACATGTTGTTAGTAGTAATGTGTAATGCATACATGTCATGTAGTGTAGCCATCCAGCTATGATGCATATCAGCTGTTAGTAGCACTGGGTGATTGTGATCCCCATAATGTTATCCATTTGTGTTATAGGTGTACATGTGTCAGCAGGAAGATAGTCTGCAGTCAGATTCTACAAGGGTTATGGCAATGTGGTGACACCATGGCTGTGACATATCTGGAGTACAGTTGCACACATGTCACAGGTTTCTATAACAGTTAGTGCCTGTGCCACATAGACAGGTGGCCCTCTGGGACATGTATAATTTGCAACCTTATGTAGACCCATTCACATACACGCACACTCTTACTTGGCAATACTCTGACTATACCCCTACCTAGGTATGTAGTGCTAATGAACTGTGTGGCTTTCATTGCACAAACCACACAACGTGTAGGGTGAGGTGTGCACCAGCTTACATGTTACTTGCAGAACATACACAGACCTGTACAGTATGGTAATGGGTGATGTAATGGTTGTACATGGATAATACACAGTGTGACATACCATCATACTCACATTGACAGACACATAACAGGCAGACACACATCCAAGAGTTCTGGGCCTATTGGTGATAACTAACTAGTCCATGTGTCCAATGTGTTACAGGTAGGCTGCACACAGCACATGTGTAACTTGCCTGTATTGTGGTGTCACTTACCTGTATGGTTGATGGTGGCATTGGTCAACATAAAGTGGTACATGGGACATATACTGGGTGTACCATGGTGTAATAACAGTGTACACAGGACCCACATCCCCCATTGGTTATTGTATGCACTGCAACCCATGATGACACTCTGATATGCCCACTGTCACACATTGGCCGCAACTGCAATACAACCCATTGTATATCACAACAGTGGTACTACATGGATATGCATGTAATGCTTGCACCTGTCACCCTTAGGCTTTCAAATTCTGGCTAAGGCTCTTGCCACCACCATACTGCCTTTTTAGGCAATGCTCAAAAGACAAACCCACCACCGTAAATAGCACAAGTAACAAAAAAACTGAGGGTAATGCTACTCAATGCCAGAAATCTAAACCTCAAAATGCACGCACTTGAGGCACTCCTCAGTATGGAGAAAATCGATATATGTGCAGTAACAGAAACCTGGTTTAAGGCTCCAGAGAGCACCCCAGCACTACCAGACTAAAACTCATACCATACATTTTGGCCACAGAACCAGGACCGAAATACAAAAGGAGGGGGCATATCCATATTCATCAAGGATACCCACACCTCCAGGTTAGTGGCACAGCACGATGCTTCAGAGATCATCCATGTAAAACTAACAATGGGCAAAACTGCAATTCAAATTGTAGCTAGCTACAGATCACCCACCATGTCCTAGGACCCCCATTCCACATTTCTGGAAACGCTGGGAAACATAAAGGTCCTACCAAACACCCTAATATTGGGTGATTTCAATTACCCAAACATTAACTGGGAGAACTACTCAAGTACTAACTCCCTTGCCCAACATTTCCTAGAATTTATAAACTCAAATACCCTGGATTAACTGGTCAACACTCCCACCAGAGGTGACAACATATCATACCTGGTCATCACCAACATGGGTGACTGGTGTTGCACACCGGAGGCCAACCCCTCGCTGGTTAGATCTGACCATAAACAAATCACTTTGGATATCCACACTCTGCCCCCACCCCCAGACAAGGGAACCACCTTGAAAGACTTTTCAAAAGCAAACTTCATGTTACTTAAGACTGAGGTGGAAAGTTTCAAAATCCCCATGCTAAAGGATAACGCTGTCCAAGCTGCAAAATCCTTTACTAATGCATTCTATGGGCAACTACAAGAATGCATGGATTGTGCTATCCCAAGCAAAACCAAGACTCACTCCTCCAAGAAAAGGAAACCAGTCTGGTGGACCCCTGCCATAAACAAGCTATACAATAGAAGGAGGAAACTAATACAGAAAAGAGTAAAATCCCAAGAAGGGAAGACATCCCAGATAAGTATCAGCAAGAAACTGCGATCCCTCATAAAATCATCCAAGGCGAGCTTCGAAAGAAAAATTGCCAAGGACTCCAAAGATAACCACAAAGCATTCTTTAGCTATGTCAAGAGTCTAAGTGAGCAATGCTCAGATCTGCACGGAGTTAGTGCAGAATGGCACAAAATACACTGAACCAACCAATATTGCCAATATCCTGGCAGACAGGTTCAGTGTAGACTTCACCCCCCTCTCACCCCCAAAAGGGCCCATAACCATACCAGAAGAATGTAGCTGCCCCTGAAGTCCCAGACACTCAGGTTAAAACAGCCCTCTCCAAAGCCAAAAACACAGTATGAATGGGACCGGACAGTGTCCCAGGCTGTGTCCTACATGAGCTCAAAGACAAACTAACCCCTCACCTAAACACACTGTTCAAACTCAGCCTCTCCACAGGCTACGTACCCATAGAGTGGTGCACAGCAATGGTTATTCTGCTCCACAAAGGTGGAGTCACAACAGACCCTAGGAACTATCACCCTATAAGCCTGACTACCTTGGTCTGCAAGGTTATGGAGCGCATCATCATGGAACTCATTAACAGACATTGGGAACCTCCAAACACTGGAACCTACCCAGTTCAGCTTTGTTAAGGACAGATCATGCCTCCTAAACCTGGTGGACTTCTTTCAGACAGTTACCAAGGCTATAGATGAGGGAAAGATGGCACACACAGCCTACCTAGACCTCGCAAAGGCCTTTGACACCATTCCCCATTCTGGTATTATAGACAAGCTCATCCGTCTGAACATAAACCTGTACATCACAAGATGGGTTGCTAACTGGCTTACAGACAGAACCCACATGGTAAGAGTTGCAGGAGCTAGGCCTGACTCTAAACCAGTTACAAGTGGTGTTCCCCAGGGCTCAGTCCTAAGACCCCTCCTGTTCGGCATATGCTTCTCAGAGGTACAGGCAAGCAAAGGAGGACTATGGCTGACCAAGTGCACAGACAACTGCAAACTAGGGGCTATAACTGACTCTATGGCTGACACTGACATCCTCCAAAAGGGTCTCACTGAAATGGATACCTGGTGTAAAAATCATGGCCACAAGCTAAATGCCAAAAAGGGCATAGTCATCCCCTTTGGAAAAAACAAAGTACCCACAAACTACCACATAGGTGGTAGTCCCTCAAATATGGAAAATGTAGTAAGCGATCTGAGGACCCGAGTAGATAGTAATCTCTCCTTTGACGATCAAATTGCCAAAGTGGTTAGAAAATCCTTCTATGTGGCCCATCTAATCACAAAAGGGTTCACATCCAGATCAAAAGAGGTCATTGTGCCCTTCTACTCATCATTCATCAGACCCATCATAGAGTACAATGCCCCATTTGGGATGCACCTTACAAGACACCTGCAACAGCTGGAAAGACCACAGAAGTACCTCACCAAGAGGATCACTGGCCTCAAACAGATGCCCTCTGCAGCTCGACTGAAGAAACTCAAGCTGTACTGTTGCATACCGCCTACTCAGAGGTGATCTCTGCCTGACATACACGGCCATGTCCAACCCAGAATTGATGGACATGCTCCACCTAAAGAAAACCTTATCCCCTCGAGCCATATGATCTAGGGATCTAAACCTCACTACAACAATAAATAGGATGTGCTGGAGGGATAGATTCCTGTCCCAGAGGCTTCCCATGCTTTGGAACAATATTCCAGTCTACATTAGGCAGAGCTCCTCACTAACACTCTTCAAGAGAAACCTTGATGAGTGGATGGGAAACAGAAAGTTTACCCCAGGGATCACTTCAGTGGCTCTGCTGGACAGAGGCACAGGGAACTAATCTAAGGGGACGCAAAAGCCAACACATTCTGGCTAGGCTTATAAATGCCTTTGGGCAGATAGCCTAGTACCTACCTATGAACCTATGAACATGCCACAGGCAAAGTAGGGTGTTGCATCACCATGCCTCACCTATGGGCAGCAAAACAGTATCTTTACTACCTTGTGACAATGTGTAGTGTAATAGGAACATGTGGTCTCAGAATGGTGTACCCTACAGATATGCAGACATGCACACATACACACACTTGCCAGACCTCAATGGTTTTCCCATGCCTATTGACCCATTTGTACAACACTGTTGTGATGGTACTGCAAGGCTCATGTAGCCATTAGGAAGAGGAGTGTAACAGGGTACATGTCATGTCTAATACAGCTGCAGCAACATCTGACTATGGCAATGTCTGTTGAGGTGGTTGTGAAGTCTGTCATGGAATTCCCAACTACAGGTGTACTAACACACAGACACTGCTATCATCAGTAATGCACATGTACACATATGTCGGTCCTGTGGTGCATTGCTGCAGGTGATCATACCTCTGTACCTGGCTATTGCCCATGGAGAAATGGGTTGTGTAGGAGGTGTGTTTACATTGGTATCATGCCATGTGCCAGCAGGCAATCTATCGATATGCACTATGTTGGTATCAGAGTGATAGTGACATGCATCAGCCAATCCTCTGAGTGCCCTCTGCACATGGCCACTGAGGTGATCCTGTTGACATGTATGCAACATGCATTACAACACATGATTACTGTCTGTGATGGAGACCTGTACCTAAGCATGTTCTGTTGACTGAGGTAGTGTAGTGTAGGTACCATGGCATGTTGTCCATACAGGGTGCTGCCTCCTATATGTGCCAGTTAGTACACAGCTGGGCAGACATGTCAGTGTCAATCAAGCATAAGTTGTCTGTATGTATTCCAGCTGGATACATGTCATCTGCACATCTGTAGAGGGACTGACAGACATCAGTTTGGCAAGTAGCTATGCATTTGGATGACAGTGTTGACAGATGGATGTTTGACAACAATATGTATGCCATTACTACATGTTGTAAGCCCTCACTAACATGTGCTTTACAGATGGTACTCCACAGTTACATCCTACATGTTTGGTCATTTTCCAGTAGGAGATATATATGCTGACACAGCCCACACTCCGGGAACACCATAGTGAGGCCTCAGAATCCAGCTATGCCTGCAGGTGTGCTTGTTGTCATTAGTACTTTTAGTAGTCTAACCTTGCCTGGGACAGCACTGTCAACAGTAGTACCACCATGTTACACTATACGCCAGTGTGACAGCACACACCCTGGGTTACTACCCCTGCATGTAACACATTCACACAGATAACAGTGCTGTGCAGGTCTCATATACTAGTGCGTCCCAGACATGACACTCACACCACTTGCTACTGTAATGACAGCACATAGATGGATGTATTGGACATGGCATTACATACACTTATGACAGATGTCATTACACAGGGTTTGACATGGCCTTGTATGTTAAGCAGAGATTGCCTCTGAGTAGACAATATGCCACAGAGTATAGCTGGATGTTTTCTAGATGGTCAGCACAGGGCATCTGCTTCTTGCCTGTGATCTGTTTAGTGGGGTATTCTTGCGGCCTTTCATCTGTTGCAGATGTCTTGTGAGGTGCATACAAAATGGTGCGTAGTACTCTATAATGTGTGTAATGAGGGATGAGTACAGTGGGACATTTACCTCCTTTACTGTGGATAAAAAGCCCTTAGTGATGAGGTGTGCCACATAGAAGGATTTCCTCACTGTTGTGGCAATGTTATTCAAGGTGAGAGCACTGTCCGCCTGTGTCTGTAGGTCTGTCATCACATGTTTGGTATTTAGTGTACTTGCACATATGTGATAAATCATGGGTACATGCTATTTCCCAAAGGGGATAACTATATATTCCTTGGCAATAAGCTTAAGCCCATGGCTCTGGCAGCAAGCATCTGTGTCTGCAAGGTCCTTTTGTAGAATATCCACATCATCTGGGGATTCAGTAATGGCTCCCAGGTAACAGTGATCCATGACATTTGTTAGCCAGAGTCCCGTAGTGTTGGCCTGTACTTCGGAGAAGTAGATGCCAAACAACAGCAGTCCCAGGACTGAACCCTGAGGTACTCCACGTGTCACTCATCTGGAATTGGAATTGTAGTCGGCTACTTCTGCAGTCTGGATTCGGTCAGCAAGCCATGTGGCAACTCATTGAGTGGCACAGGACTTTATTTCCAGCTTAGTAGGTTAGTCTATGTTTCCAGAGTGGGGGATGGTGTTGAAGGCCTTGCCAAGGTCCAGATAGGCTGTGGCCTTAACCTCTTGCACAGCTCTGGAGACTGATCCAAACATTAAATCAGGTTCAGGTGACAAGATCGGCCCTCCACCAGGCCAAACTGGGTGAGGGCCAGTGCTTGAGATTGGCCAATGTCTTTGTTTATAAGTTCCATGATAATGCATTCCATGCCCTTGCAGATCAGGCTCGTCGGACTGATGGGATGGTATTTACCATGATCCAAGGTGTATCCCCCCTTGTGGAGTGGAATAATTGCAGCTGTGTGCCACTCATTGGACACAAGCCTGAGGTGAGCCTATGATGAAACATGACAGTTAGGTGTGGTGCCGGTTCATGTTATAGTTTATGTAGTACACAGCCCGGGATGTCACCTGAGGGGGAATGTGTCACTAAATCGATCTGCCAGGATATTGGCTAATTCCTTGGCATCAGTTCATTTTAATGCCATTTTGTTGTAACTCAGAGCACTTCTGAGCATTGCCATGTCAAATCTGGACATAAGTATAGAATGGCTTGTGGATGACTTTGGAATCTTTGGCAAAGTTAGTAACATAACTAGCTTTGAAGGATTTAATGAGGGATCTCAGCTTCTTACTGAGGCTGGTTAGGGAGTTGTTTACATCCTTGAATTATCCTTTTATCTTCAACATTTTCTTCCTTCTGTTGTATATTTTGTTTATGGCAGGGGATCACCAGACTGGCTTCATATTTGTGGACAACAGCATCTAGGTTGTATTTGGGATGGCACAATACATGCAGGAGTGGATGCTCTCATGCAGTGCCTTATTGCAGGATTCAACAGTTGATCTTTCAGCTCCCGTCTCCATGGGTGTCACAAAGTTTGTCACCATTGGCTTAAGTAGCATGAAGTTGGCTTTGAAGAGGTCTTTTACAGAGGTTTCCTTCCTGGGGGGTGGGGGTGGGATGTGGATGTCAATGGTGATGAGCTTATGGTCTGACCTGACCAATGATGGGGTGAACACTGCTGTGGTGCATCTACCTCCCATATTGGTAATGACCATGTGTAGGATATTGTAGCCCTGATTGGACAATGTTTTAGATGATCCAGGGCATTGGAATGTGTAAATGCTAAGAACCATTGGGAAATGGTGTTGGTACCCAAGTAGTTTTCCTAGTTAATGGCAAGGTAGTTAAAATCACCACATATTAGGCTGTTTGTTTGTATCTGAATATGTCCAGTATGTTTAGAAAGGTGTGGTCAGAATCTTGGCCCATGGTGGGGGATTTGTAGCAAGCTACCATTTTGATTGCAGTGTCACCTACTGTTAGTTGCACCTGGAGATTTCCAGATGCATTGTGTTGGGAACTAGCATGGAGGTGTGCATACTTGTTTAATATGGAGACACCTCCACCTGTAGTATTGTGGTCCTGCTTTGATGGCCCAAATGTGTGGTAAGGGTTGTAGCTTGGTATTGCAGGGGTGCTCTCTGGAGCATCGACCCAGTTGTCTGTTACTGCACAGATATCGATGATCTCCATTTGTAGGTGTGCCTTGTGAGAGTGCATTTTAGGTTTACACTTCTAGCATTGAGTAGCATTATGTGCAGTTTAGCAGGCATGTATCTGTTACAATGGGGGTGTAGTCCTTTGAACCTTGCCTAGAAACAGCACAATGGGGGTGGCAAGAGCTTTAAGCAGTAACCTGAATTCCATGGGCAAAAGGTGCAGACCATCTCTGGCAAAGCATCTTGGTTTGTCAATCATGTCGTCCCAGGCACACAGATACTGGATTCCCTTTGAATGACATCAGAAGCTTAAGCAATTGTTTCAGTCATTGTTGTGTATATGTATATATGTGATTGTGTATGTGTATATATCTGTACATACATATCTCCATATATGTATGTGGATATGTATATGTCCATATAGGTATTTGTATATCATCATCATCATCATCCCCCTTTTTCCCATTTACATGGGGTTGGGGTATCGTATTAACTGTCGCCAACTCTCTCGATTCAGTGCCACTCTCCTGCCTTCTTCAACACACATGCCTGACTGTCGCAGATCTTCTTTCACACAATCCATCCACCTCTTTGCTGGATGCCCTCGCTTCCTCTTACCTTCTTCCTGTCTGTCCCAAATCTACCTCACCAGATTGTCTTCTGCTTTTCTACACATGTGCCCATACCATCATAATCATTTTTCTTTGATCTTTTCTGCAATTGGAGCTACTTTGGCTTCTGCTCGTATGTCCTCATTTCTTCGCCTGTCCAGCAGTGTGCATCCTACCACCTTTCTCAGGCACTTCATTTCCATCACCTCTAGCTTCTTCAACTGTTCTGCCTTTACTGCCCAGGTTTCTGTACCATACAGTAGTACTGGTCGCACCACTGTCTTGTACACCTTACTTTTCAGCTTCTTTGGCATTCTTCTGTCATATACTACACCTGATACTCTATGCCAGTTGGCTGCAGCCCCTCTGATTCTAGCTTTGACCTCTTCATTCAGACTACCCTTCTCCTCAACCACCCTCCCAGATACTTGAAGCTGTTTACCTGTTCCACTATCTTCCCATCTATCTCTATTCTCAGCTTCTTCTGATTTCCCCAATCTGCTGCCATTACCACTGTCTTATCTGTGCTTAGTTTCATCCCATGTGCCTTCAGATTTGCATTCCATTCTCCTATCCTTTGCTGAAGTTCTAGATCAGAGTCTGCCTGTACTGCCACATCGTCTGCATACAGCAGCCTTGTTGCTCTGACCCCTCCTACCTGTTTGCTGATGTAGTCCATTACCAATATGAACAGCAGTGGGCTCAGAGCTGAACCCTGGTGTACACCCACTCCCACCGGGAACCCCTCAGTGAGGCCAAACACTGTTCATACTTGAGTCACTGGGTCCTTGTACATAGCCTGTACTAATTCTACCAATGTTTCTGGGACTTCAAACCACCGCAGTACTGCCCAGATCAGCTTTCTTGGGACCTTGTCATATGCTTTCTCCAAGTCTAGGAAAGCCCAGTTTGACTCTCTCCTCTTCTCTAGTTTCTTCTCAAGCATCTGTCTCAATGCAAACATCGGGTCAATTGTGCTGCATCCTGATCTAAATCCGAACTGTTCATCTCCCATCTTACATTCTACTATTCTGCATATCCATTTATCAATCACCCTCTCCAGAACTTTCATGCAATGTGGTAGGAGTTTGATGCCTCTGTACTGTCCACAGTTGTGGATGTCCCCTTTGTTCTTGTACACTGGCATGAGTATGCTTATTCTCCAGTCATCTGGAATATGCCTTTCTCTCCACACTACAATTAGTACCCTCAGGAGCCATTTCTCCCCTAGCTCACTCAGCATCTTTATCATATCTGCTGTGACCTCATCTGAGCCTGCTGCTTTCCCTGACTTCATTTTCCTTAGTGCTGCTCTTACTTCTTCTAAGCTGGGCTCCTCTTCTATTCTCATTGTAGGCTGTTTCTGGGGCAGTACCGCTTCTGTGGGGTTTTCTTCATTCAGAAGCTGCTGGAAATACTCCTTCCATCTGCCTTTGATGTCCTGTGGGCTGGTAAGCAGGTTGTTGCTGGAATCCCTTATGAAGGGTGTCTGACTATCTTCTTTATCTTTCTGTCTTTGCCTTGTAACCTGGTATAGTTTCTTTGTCCCTCTTACTGAGTCACTTTCCAGAAGCTGATAGAGTGCCTCTGATGCCCTATTCTTTGCTATTGCAACTTCTTTCTTAGTTTCTTTGTTAGCCAACCAGTAGTCCTTCCTAGCTTGGTCAGTCTTTTCAATCTCCCACTTCTTCCTGCACTCCTTCTTTCTTTTGATTACTTCCTGCACTTCTGCATTCCACCACCAGCTTTCCTTATGTACCTTATTTCCATACCTGGCTTGGCCACATATCTTTTCTGTAATCCTAACACATGCTGTTTTTAGGCGCTGCCACTCTTCTTCAACTCCACCTATTTCCTCCTCTTCTTGGGGTGCTAGAGCCCTGAGTAATTCCTTGAACTGCTGTACTTTCTCTCCAGTCAACTTCCAGGTCTTCAGCCTGGTCTCTGTTGACCTTAGAGCCTTCTCTGACCACTGCTTGCAGCTGATTGTGGCAACTACTGGTTTATGCTGTATATGTATATGTGTATATATATCTCTATAGATACGTGGATAAATATGTACACATATATGTTAACCATATGTCCAGGACATGGAGTGGAGCTGACCCTCAGCAGCATTAGTCCAAACCTCTTAGTGTAAGGTGATGTCATGGATGTATTGCAGGTATATCTGCAGACTGTTGCAACAGTAATAGGGGTTGTCTTAACAGACATGTTTGGTGTGCGAGGTCACATCTGCTGTAGACATGTTTACCATTGCCTACATACAGACATCCTAGGGAAACAATGTATGGTACCACTGCAGCACAGTACTGCTCCTGTGGACTATAGCAGGGATACAACCAATATATGTGAACAGTCTGGCACTCTGTGGTCAGTCTAGATGTGTACACATTTCCCTGTCATGCGAGGCATGCGGACCATGCCTCCCAATGTGGATGTTACTAGCCATGTACGTGGGTATATCACAACAATACTGGACTACATATGCCCACACAGTGTATGAACGCACACACGCCAGTCTGTCCTGACACAATACCTGGTGGTGCAGAGGTCACATGGCCACATACTACCCAGTAGATAGTGACATACATCTGTACAGCAAACCACTGCTTTGTCAGAGATACACAACAGTTATGGTGGCCTGGCAGCAGTATGTCCTGCAAATAACTGGACATAACAGCACACTGTGTAATTACACTAGGCTGCTAGCCATGTCACAAACCACTGTGCAAAATACAGGCAGACTGCAACAACAGTGGACTACATTTTCTGTGGGGGAATACACATGTACTTGCGATTAGCGGCCTCGACATGTGATACACAAGCTTAATATGACACTATAATGACCATCTGATAAACACCATCCTCATATGTACCACTCACACAGTAACCATACATACACTGGTCATGGCACAGTGAGGTCCATTGGCTGTCTGTGGTATGGGACACATGCCTGGTCCTACAGACATGTGAGCAAATAGGGTACCATACACTAGAGCAGCATGTAAGAGCACATAGTACTGGACAAAGAACATTTGCATCTACCACGGTCTGTGCACTGCCCAAGGTATGCATGCACAATACACAAACTGTCATCAAATTCCTAACTCAGGGGTCAGCAACCTGTGTCTCTGGAGCCACATGCGGCTCTTACAACCTGCTCTAGTGGCTCCCTGTACCTCTGAGGATTAATGGCCACTGTACTGCACCTTCCACCCACACCCACACACAAACACACACAGAGATCAACCAGGGCCAACACAGGAACACAATTATGGCTGGATGTTAGGTATTGCTCTGATACACTTAGTTCTGTCATATTTAGTATAACAATATTTGAAAACTTATATGCAGTGTTATCTTCACTTTAGGGGTCAAATAGCTGTTGTGGCTCCCAATGACTTTACTTTGGTGGGAGAGGGGACAGACATGAGTCCTGGGATACTGAAGGTTACAGACTCCTGACCTATGTACATAGACCACAGTACTGTACACACAACCACAGACTGTCCAAGCCATGTCCTCAGTAAAAGCCAATACTATACACAGCATGTCCAGCAGTCTGTTATCTGACTGGCTTGTTATCAGGTATGATGTCAATGAATAATGGTGTACAGAACATATGCACCATATATATGTGGGCTTGTTCTGCACAACACATGTGTGCCCCTCTGCAGTGTAGAGGTCAGTGTATGTAACATTGTTATATGCTCCTGTAAGTCAGTCTAGGGGGGTGGGAGCACCATAATTAGCCCAGGGTGTTACAACACGTGAGGTATATCAGCAGTAAGCTAGCTTAAGGCATGTGGCTGTACATTAACATACATTTCACCTTGTGAACATTGCTGCCCTACTGATTACTGCCATACAGCTGGTTCTGTTTGTCAGTGCAATTGTGATGATTTCATTTATGGATTGTTATGTAACAGATACATCCCATTGTGTCAACCTAGGTCTTTTCCACCTAGGGATTGAGTAAAGAGTGTAGTTAGAGGCTGCTGGCCTGTATATCTGCATTACTTACTGTTGATTTATTGTCATCCTGTGGCCCAGTCTGTCTTTCCTGTTGTACTACTTGAAGACCTTGGCGTGGACATCAACATATGTTATGCTTTCAGATTACTGTAATAAATGATCTTTTTGAGGGTTTCATTCCTCTCTTTGTATGTATTTCAAAGTCTAACAGCTATATGACATGGCATATGCAAATGTATTAGTACACAAACCTTTACAATGTATGCAAACCTGTGTGTTGTGTCACATCCTTTGACTTCTCTGTGGGTATATGTTTCAGGCAACAATTGTTTTTGGTATGGGTGACTCATACACTGTCCATCTGATGAGGTTGCATATGTAGGGATGCTGGCTGTTCAGTGTAGTGCGCACCCTCCAATTATGTATCTTCCTAGACACACGTCTGTGTGTGTATGTGCAGTTGCATATATGTCTATATATATATATATATATATATATATATATATATATATATATATATATATATATATATATATATATATATATATATATATATATATATGTATCTGCATACCTGTGTCTGTGTATATGTATCTTAGGAATGTTTTATTGCTTCCACATTGTACATTCATTATGGCAGCCAGACTGTACTGCATATGTTATCGATACCAGCCTCACATCATACAGGTGGCATAGCTTACTGTTAACATATTGTGGCCATGTAGTGTCAAGTCCTGGTCATGGGATTTGCACCAGTTGGTATTGTATTTCAGGGCAGAACTGTTTGGCTGTGGGGGTAGAATATCGATACGTGTAAAAAGTATGTTGCTTGAGCCCCCTCACCCCATTAACGGTGCCTGTGGTCATATATGTCTTTGTTATGTGCTCTATTATATCTAAATATATATATCTGTATATAACTAAGAATGAACTTTGTGACAGAAAAGCTTAGAAAAGGAATTAAAAGGAAAACAACAGCAACTCATGTATTATTTAGCAATTTTGTCTTATTTAATATCAAGACGTATTCAGAAAGTCATGTTTCAGTAATACAAGCAACCATTTAAACATTACGTACATATTTTGAGCTGTTTATTTAAATTAGCTAAACAGTTCCTGTCCAATGATACAGCCAGACCTGTAGTCCTGCAAGGTGCTGTGTGCATCTTCTTTATCATTACAAAGGTGAAACAGAGAAACCTGTAGTGTCATGTGTATACAGGGGTTGTGTCCATCACGTATACCTGGAACCCGGAATGTTTAGGAGTCAAGTGCCAACTGAGGTTGTGTGCACCTCGTATACCTGGAAGACAACAGGAAAACAACAGATGAGTGCACGTCGAGGGGGTGTGTTACATGCTGAGAAGGTCAAGCCTGGATCGTCGCTTAAGTGGAACCGGGAAATGAGGCTAGATAGGGGTGGAAACATATCACTGTTTCTCAGTCTGGTGGCCAGATAATACAAGTGGGATAAATACTGTTTACTCGCTAAGTGTAATCTTGAAAGCAAGACAGGTCCATCTCAAATGTGACGACCCACAAATACAAATGAATTTTTTGGGTTAACTCGTGTCTCCAATGGTAGAGGTTGTATGTGTGTAACGTGGACTAGGATGTAGGGAAGCCTGAATATGCTTGGGTTGAGACAACATCCATGTTAGGTCCCTGGCAGTGGAGAGAGGTCAATGTGTAGAGGTGTGAACAGGCTGGCCTAGCACCCGGAGGATAGATGGTTAATGTGGGAGTGGGGGTTGCATGGAGCAATGGGTATGAAATTATGGATCGAGGTGTGTCAGGGTTGGATGGACCGGTTTAATCAGACCGCCTTGTGGAGGTAAGTGAGAAAAGGGGGAAGGGGGTGTAATCGGGAGAGTAACAATGTGGTTGCATAACAAAGAGATGAACATATGGCCGGTGTTGGGAGGGTGCACCGGAGGTAATAGTAGAGTGGAGGCCGAGGAACAAACCTCGTGCTTAGTCAAATGAAATAGGTAAAAAATTAAACAAATTACTTTCCAACATTAATAGACCTAGTTGGGTCACATTTCAATACTTTAGGTGTTAATATGCCACACTTCTGATCAGATCAAGTCCCACTACATTTGAATACTTTCAATTCTTTTTTGATTTTGTCATACACACACACACACACACACACACACACACACACATATCTATATCTATATATATATATATATATATATATATATATATATATATATAAAATATATATATATATATATATATATATATATATATATATATATATATATATATATATATATATATATATATATATATATATATATATATATATATATATATATATATATATATATATATATATATATATATATATATATATATATATATATATATATATATATATATATATATATATATATATCTATATATATATATATATATATATATATATATATATATATATATATATATATATATATATATGTGTGTGTGTGTGTATATGTAATAGCGAGAGAGGTATATATCTATTACATCTACATGTATAAGTACATTCCCTGTACTGTTATCTTATTTTGCTGTATGCTATGTTTGTGAAAACATCAGTGCTATGTATATCTGCCATGGCTTAGTGGTAATTTGCATTGGCTATGGTATGCAGGGTCCTAGGTTTGAGCTTTGCAGAGGCCATTTATTTTGTGGCTGGGCAGAACACAGTCCGTTGGATACAGAGTGATTAAGGCACTTTTGAGCAGTTTTAAGCGGGTTTGCCTGGGTTTGCATGGGGTTAAGCAATGCCTACACAGGTTAACCAATATAGAAGCTAACTAAGAAACTGTAACCGTCAGTTAGCAATGCTTACCTCCACGCAAACCCGCACAAACCCGCTTACAACTGCTCAAAAGTGTCTTAATCACTCTGTATCCAACAGGCCGTGTTCTGCCCAGCAACAAAATAAACAGATCCTGCAAGGCTTGATCCCAGGACCCTGCACACCACAGACAATAAGATTTACCACTAAGCCATACCAGATACAAATAAATCTGATGTATTCAGAAACATATCCAGTCCAGTCATGCAACAGTACAGAGAATGTATACCAACATGTAGATGTATGTCTGTGTAAATATATTAATATCTAAACAGATGCAACATATACATATATGTATATATATATATATATATATATATATATATATATATATATATATATATATATATAAAACTATTTATAAATATATCAATATATATGAACATATATACATGCAAATGCCTACATCGACACATATATGTGTCTACACCTATATGTCTACATATACACAGTACGTTACATATGTGTACACAGATATATATCTATGTAGGTATATACGGACATAGTTATATATATGTTAGCAGATATATATATATATATATATATATATATATATCTATGGGTATATATTGCCATACAACTGTAGATATGTCCACATGCACCGTTAATGGGCTTGAGAGCCCCACACACTATACGGCTTGTATGAATAGGCATCCCCCCATAGCTAAACACGTCCGCCCTGCAGTACACTGCCAACTGTTGCAGATCCCATAAGCAGGACCTGACAAGACATGGGCACAAGATGTTACCAGTACTACATCCCACCTGTATGATGTCAGGCTGGTATTAGTAACATATCATGCAGTACAGTCTGCCTCCTATAGGACATGTACTATGTGGAAGCCATCAACATCCCCAGTATATATATATATATATATATATATATATATATATATATATATATATATATATATATATATATATATACATACATATACATAGATGTGCATGTGACTACACATGCAGATATATATACAGTAAGATACATATGTAGAAGGTGCACACAATATGGAACAGCTACTATGCCTACAGTTAACACCTGAACAACTGGACACTGTATGGGCCACCCATACAAATGACAATTGTTGCCTGCAACATGTACCCACAGAGAGGTCATAGGAAAACCACCACACACAGGTTTGCAGAAAAACCTTTGATCGTGTGCTATTACAGTTCTATATGCCATGTCATATAGCTGTTCAGACACTGACAACCATATAAACAGAGTAATGCAACTGTGAAACAGTTACACTAATTCACTAGTCTGGAAAGGTTCACAACTGTTGCTGTCCTTGCCAAGCCCTTCAACTTGTACAATAGTGAAGACAAAGTGGGCCACAGGATAACAACCAATCAACAGTATGTAATGCAGGTGTATAGTTCATCAGCCTCTATCTACACCCTGTAGACACTCAGTAGGTGGTAAAGACGTCATTTGACCACGTGGGTTGTAACTGTTACATAACAGGGCATAATGGACACCATCATGAGCACACCGACAAATAGAGCAGTCTGTATGGCAGGAGGAAGTAGGCTTGCATTAACCCCATTCATGTAAGTAATGTAAATATAGGTGAAGTATATGGTACTGCGCATCCAGATTCCTTAAGGCAGCTCACCCCTGATACCCCCACATTTTGTAACAGCATAGGTCATTTATGGTGCTCCCCCCTAGACTCAATAATACAGGGCCATATACCACTGTTACATACATCGGCCTCTGCAGTGCAAAAGGGCACACATGTATTGTGTAGGTGGCGCACACACATATATGGCCCCAGCCCCACCATATGTGTGGGGGATACAACAGCAGTGGACTCATGGCAGCAATGGCAGTGTGATATACTCACAGCCCACTAAAGAACAGCCACTGACAGCATGACATATGTGCAAAGCTTGGTATGTAGGTGGAGGACAGAGGCTGGAACAGAGGCACATATGTGGACAACTGTTGCCATACACTACGCAAGTTGCTGGTGTGACAGGATAGTCTGCAACATACCTTTAGTCAGGGAATTGAGGTTAGAAACAGAAATGGATGTAGCCATGTACCAATAGCACTCAACACACACACTGCAAGTGTAATATCTAACACAGGACCAGTATGGTGGACAGACAAAACATGATAGGCATACCTGTGGCCAGCAAGAGGATATGCCCACAGTTGTGAGCTATGCAGGCAGACTGCATTCCAAGGTAAACTGGTGTGTACACACACACTCTGTAACACCAGTACTATACAAAGCATAACACAACTCTACTCACAGTCTGTCTGTAGTTTCTGATCCTCCTACAAATATGTGGCTGCCCTGAGTGTACCTGTTCTCCTGTAAGAGGTATTGCTACCTGCTGTGGGTAACACTGATGCCCACACACAGGAAGGATGTCCATCACACAGGAAATGTAAAGGGACCATGCCCACATAATGTAGGGATTTATAGTGGGTTTTTGCCATGACAGTGGTAATCGGAAGTACTACACATATGTAATCATATATATATGGCTAGCTGGATAAGTATATGTACATCTATTTCCACTATATTTCCTGGACATGAAGTGTAGCCCTACCCCAGCCCCTATAGTCCCAAAGTTGTAGTGCAAGGGGATGTCAGGTATGTATAGCAAGTATATTAGTAGACTATTGCTACTGTCATTGGGATTGTCTTCACAGACATGGTGTGTGTGGGAGGTCACATCTGCTAATAATGTGTGCCACTGGCTACTGACAGACATCCTAAGGACATCATTGTAAAGTACTGCTGCTAGCATGTAATGTCCCTGTGGACTGCAGCAGAGATAATGGCCAATATATGTGGAAATTCTGGCACACTATGTACAGTCCAGAGGTATACACATAAGCCCTTAGTGCAAAACATGTGTACCATACCTGACAATATGGATGTAGGCAGCCATGTAGATGGGTATAACATATAATGACTGGTATACATTTGCCACCATAGGTTATGCATTCACACACCCCTGTCTGGCCTGACACATAATGACCATTGGTACAGGGGTGCCACGGCCACATACTACCCACTAGATATTGACATACATCTGTACAGCACCCCACTGTTCTGTCTGACATACATGACTATTAAGGGAGGCCCAGCAGCAGTACATCTGGCAAGTATCTGCACATGACATCTCACTGGGTAAGTATTGTAAGCTACTAGGCATGTAACAATGCACTGTGCAGGTTATAGGCAGACTGGCTCAACAATGGCCTACATCTCCTATGGGGGAATGCACACGTACCTGCATATACAGCAGGCTCAACAGGCATGTCACACCACAGGGTAAGATACACTTGTGTGAAAGTGCATAACCACAAGCAATGTGAATACAGCCACATCCACATATGGTAAGCTAGCATAATATTACAGTATATGGACTATCTGATCTACACCATCTGCATATGTGCCACTCACAGACTGACCCTACATATACTGGGCTGCTACACAGCATGGTCTGATGGCTGTCTGTGGTATGGGACATGTGTGTGTATGACCCTACAAGCATGCACGACAATATGGTCCCATACAGCGGAGCAGCATGTAACATCTGATAGGAGGGGAACTAGAACAATGACATATACCACAGTCTGTACACAGGCTGAAGTACATATTAACAGTACACACACTGTCAGCATTCACCATAAGTACACAGACCACAGTACTGTACAAACATCCACAGAATGCCCAGGATATGTCATGAAATATTACTCCTACTGTACATAACGTGTAGCAGTCAGATATATCACTGGCTTGTTATCTGATATGATGACACTGATTATGGTGCACAGCACATATGTACCACTTCATGCATGACATATGTACAAAGGTTGATAGAGGTGTGGCTGGAAGCACATACACAGGGCCAATATTGACATGTTGCTGTGATAACCTCATACATTTACTGCAGTAACAGGGTTTGTTGCAACATATGTCCTATGAGGTATATGACGTCAGTAACTATCATGGCTTTCACCTTCTACAAACTGCAGTCCTTACACTATCTTCTGCAGTCCACAGATAGATGCTCCATGGGTAACGCATGAAACCAAAGGCACAACACTGCTCAGTCTGCAGATGACCCTGCAGATGGGGATTCCTCATAGACATGGAATTAACATGGCAGGTATTGAGACATGTACGACAGCCATATCCACACAAACAGTATTAAACCAACATTACTCCAAATGCAGTATAGCAGCATTTAAAGTCTATAGTCTGTAGTCAGGTCAAGCACATCCCCCTCCTGTTTGTTGCCTTCTTTCCACAGTGTATGTTGTTAGAGGTAAATCTCCAATCCATCTGAGATGCTGTTTGCCAAACTACAGATCTAGTTCCTGCTCACAATGAATGATAAGGGCCAACACCACCATGATGTTCCTAGATATTAGAGTGTTTCCCTGCTATTGGCTATGGGAATGTTACCACAGCTGTTTCACATGCAATCTGCTAGGGGAGGGCTGCAATTCGTGCAGAGGCCACCAGCTGATCATGAGCATCACTTAAAATACACACGCTGCTGCCTAAGCAAAGCAGGTGTAGGTCTCCACATCAACCAGAGAGGGTGTGGGAGAGGCAGACAGAGGCAAAGACATGTCAGATAGGGGTGGGAGAGTAAAACTGAAGCATGTTAGTGTCACACACCTACCAGCACAGGGTATCAAACCCCTGACAACTATGTAGTGCTATCACAGTTCTATGCAATTATTGGATGCACCACATGAATTACTTGCTGTAGAGCACTAAGAACATATATGTGATGGTGAGTGACATCTGCAATAGGGATACGGTAGCTATATGGTAGGTGACATATGCATGCCTGTCCGCATGAACAGGTGCCAGTGTCAACACAGCCACACTCTCACAGGGACACACACACATTGACACACTTGGCAGGGTCAGGTGTACAACTCATCAGCAGTGAGATTGCCACAGCACATCACTGTGCAGGTATCACATGCACCACACGGGTCATAAGGAGGTTCAATGGGCAAAGGGTATGAGGAGGTGTCTGACATCAGACAGCATGCTTCAGTATGCCCATTAGTGAGTGTGGATGTGAACATAAGTCTGGGGTTAGAACAGCTACCTAGCTACTTTTTCACACTACAGCAGTACGCAATTACAGGAAGCACTACAGCCTTCACAAAAGTATATTTCTAGGTGGGTGACATTAGCAGCCTTGCCAGAGTTGAGTATATGAATTCTAAGTAGTGTGAGTACCCTAAAAAAGTTGCTCTCTACACAGTCAGAGACAGACAGACATGCACACAAAACATACAGTTGCCAAGTCTGGGGATAGAACTCCTATTTAAGTACTTTATCACACTACAACAGTACACACTTACAGAACATGCTACAGAGATTATTGGGCTGCAACCTTCCCAGAGGTGTATTTCTAGGTGGGTGATATCAGCAGCCTTGCCACAGTTGAGTATATGAATTGTAAGGAGTGCGAGTACCCTAAAATCATTGCTCTCTATACAGCTAGAGACAGACAAACACACACAAAAACACAGACTCTCAGTTCCAAATCTGGTGTTAGAACACTTACCTAGCTAATTTTTCACACTACACCAGTACACAGTTACAAGATGCTCTACAGAGATTACTGGACTACAACCTTTACAGAGGTGTATTTCTAGGTGGGTGACTTCAGCAGCCTTGCCAGAGTTGAGTATATGTATTGTAAAGAGTGTGAGTACCCTAAACGCATTGCACTCTACGCAGTCAGAGAGAGACAGACACACACACCAACACACACAGTTGCTAAGTATGGGGTTAGATCTCCTATCTGAGTAGGTTATTATACTACAGCAGTAAGCATGTACAAGATGTGCTATGGAGACTACTGGGCTATAATTTTCCCAGAGGTGTAATTCTAAGTGGGTGACATCAGCAGCCTTGCCAAAGTTGAGTATATGACTTTTAAGGAGTGTGAGTACCCTAAAAAGCATTGCTCTCACCACAGTCAGAGACAGACACGCACACAAACACCCACAGTTGCCAAGTCTGGGGTTAGAACTCCTATCTAAATACTTTATTACATTACAACATTACACACTTATAGGAAGTGCTACTGAGATTACTGGGCTGCAACCTTCCCAGAGGTGTATTTCTAGGTGGGTGACATCAGCAGCCTTGCCAAAGTTGAGTATATGAATTGTAAGGAGTGTGAGTACCCTAAAAAGCATTGCTTTCTATACAATCAGACAGACATGCACACAAACACACACACACACACACACACACACACACACACACACTTGCGGAGTCTGGGGTTAGAACTCCTACCTAACTACTTTATTACACTACAACAGTACACAGTTACAGGACACACTATCGAGATTATTGGGCTACAACCTTCCCAGAGGTGTATTTCTAGGTGGGTGACATCAGCAGCCTTGCCAAAGTTGAGCATATGAATTGTAAGGAGTGTGAGTACCCTAAAAAACAGACACAAACAGACAAACACAGTTGATATGTCTGGGGGTTAGAACTCCTACCTAACTAGTTTATCACACTACAGCAGTTATGGGACATACAAAACTAAAAAGCAGACTGAGAAAATAAGAAAAACAGGAGCAGTCAACTTTCGCCAAGCAAAACAAGTATAGCCACAGGATGAACGAAACTTTTGTTCATCCTGTGGCTATACTTGTTTTGCTTGGTGAAAGTTGACTGCTCCTGTTCTTCTTGTTTTCTCAGTTATGGGACATACCACAGAGGTTACTGGGCTACAACTCTCCCAAATGTGTATTTCACATTGGATGACCTCAGCAGGCTTGTCATAGTAGGGCTATGGGGTGGGTGGTGTGTGCATGGGCCATAACCCATTCAGCTAGAGGTTGACACACCACATGCAGGCACACACAGGGTCATATGTCACAGGTACGTGTATACAGCTGCTAGATGACTACTTCCTTGTACAGTCATGTTGCACAGCTGGCACGTGCAGCACATTGTCTATAATGCTGACAGATACTGGTAGCTAGTATCTGCTGTGAGTGACATCTGCAGCTCATGTGTTTAGGGCCCTTTGGCTGTGTGCTGGGTGGGACAGGCCTGGATGGCTCCTTGTCACAGTTACCCTCTTCCACACATCTATGTATGTCTACCTTTGGCTTATTATAGTGTGTTGTCCTGACATATTTGCCTGTATTCAAATCCACTGTGTGTGCAAGCCATGAGTAGTGCATACTGATGAGTGTCTGCACTAACAACTGCAACTCCCAGATATGTCTGGTCCACTGGTGTTTGCAGTCATGGCCTTCATTTGTTAAAGTGTGTGAGCATGCCAAGTGTGACCTTTCAGTATGTTGTTGACTGACATTGCCTTCATTTCTCTTAAGTGTATGAGCATGCGCAGTATGACTGTCTGTACTGAATGTGTGGATCATGTCCAGGTAGTTTGTGCTGCAGTGCTGACCTTTGTGTTGTACACCGACAGGTAGCATGCTGTCTCTGCAGGGTATCCATCGATCCTTTGGCTTTAACTGTTACTACATTTCTGCATAGCGGGGGGGGGGGGGCACACCTGACTGTTTCTACATTTCAACACAGGAGAGGGGAGAGCACACCTGACTGTTATTACATCACTATGTAGGATGTTGGGGGCACACCTGACATTTCTACACAGGGTTGGGATGGCACACCTGACTGTTATTACATTACAATATAGGATCGGGGGTACACCTGACTGTTTCTACATTTCGACACAGGAGTGGGGGGGCACCTTCTTTGAAGGTTGTGTGTCAGGCCTGGCAAGCCGGTACGTAAAAATCAACTGCCAGTCATTAGCGGACCAGAGTTCCGCTGTGGCAACCCCTAACTAGGAAAAGCCGAAAGACACAAACAAAGTGGGGGGGCACACCTGACTGTTATTACATTAGTATGTAGGATGGGGGGACACACCTAACTATTTCTACATTTCTACACAGGGTTAGGGGGGGCACACCTGACTGTTATTACATTACTATGTAGGATGGGGAGGGCACACCTGACTGCTTCTACATTTCTACACAGGAGTGGGGGGTACACCTGACTGTTATTACATCACTATGTTGGATGGGGGAGGGCACACCTGACTATTTCTACATTTCTACACAGGGTTAGGGGGGCACACCTGACTTTTATTACATTCCTATGTAGGATGGGTAGGGGGGCACACTTGACTATTTCTACATTCCTACACAGAGTTGGGGGGGCATACCTGACTGTTATTACATTACTATGTAGGATGGGGGGGCACACGTGAAACGTGTACACATTTGCTATGACTGTACTGGTATGTTAGGTACTCCATTTCATTCTGTATTGCTAACTATCATGCTGACTAGAGGCATACCAGTGTACTACAGATCATGGCTGTGGTTGCCCTACATATTATTGACTAACTTCCTATACTTCATAACTTACATCCCACTGCCTGCCTGGCTATGGTCTGTCTGTGTAGGCCTGGGGGTTAACCATAGCCATCATTCTGGGGCCATGGCACAGGCTCTGTTTGGGTTTGTTTACACCTGTCCTGTTGGCTGAGACTGTTGTTGGGTATGTTAACCATCCTGACTGGCATGTGTGAGTCATATGGACACACATGTCGCTCAGCACATTTCCTGCAGTGGGTTTTGTCACCTTGTGTAGTGCTAGCTACTACGATGACTCCAGTATGTGTTACAGATGTCATGGTGCCACTATGGGTATCTACTGTCTGCTGCCATAACATTTAGCCACCCAGTTCCCTTGCATGCTCACATCCATACCATAGCTACAGGAAACAACACATTCTACTCCATCTGGCAATTGGTAGGTTGATTGACTTACCTTGAGGGTGTGCCAGACTTGTAGATGGTGCTGGAGGGCTGCCTATGTCAGATGCACATAGTACACTCCCTATACATGATTGAGCACAGGTAGTGTCATATTTGGTGTCCCTTTTACTGTATGTGCGAGTCAAAGAGAGGTGTCCTTCCCTGGGTCCCTACCCCATGCTGTTCCTGCTGCAGCTGTTTCCACAGGATCATATTGTGTAGCATAGCACATACCATAACAATTTGGGTACATGTAGCTGGTGAATACTGCAAGGCTCCACCGGATGTGTCCAGACACTGGAGCCATGACCTGAGCATCCCAAACACATGCTCTATTATATGTCTGGCCTGTGCCTGTGCCTCATTATGGCATTGTTGTTCAGGTGTGTGTGCATTTCTGATGGGTGTCATCAGCCACGGCTTCAGTGTGTACCCAGCATCCCCCATTAGGTGACTGTAGGGGATGTCCCCATTGGCAAATCTCTGTTACAGCTGCGTCAGATGCCATATGTGGGAATCGTCATAGCTTCCAGGGCAGCCAGCACACACATTCATTATAATGCCCTGGGCATCACATACGACCTGGCAGTTGATGGAGGGGATGCCCCTGCGGTTGATGTAGGCCCTACCCTGCTCACCAGGTGGTGCTTTGATGCATATGTGCATGCAGTATATAGCAACCACTATCCCAAGGTATTCTGCTATTTGGTGGAAGAGATGCATATTGCTGGTCAACACCTCACGGGTGTTGAGGAAATATGTGTGCTCACTGGCATGTGCTGGCATGGCATCCAGGAACTGGTGGAATACTCAGAATGCTGATGCCTGTGAGATCCCCATGATATCCCCAGTTGTGCTTTGGGAGGTATCTGTGGCTAGTATACCTAGGCCTACTCATATCATGGTATCCACTGGGATGGGTTCCCCTTGGTCAGTTTGGTGTGTCAGGTGTGGCTAGCACAGCTCAATAATTGCTGTAGGAGGTCTCTGTCCACCCTATAGTGCTCCACTATCTCCAGCTCATGTAGCCGCTGGTAGGTTACCCAGGTCTGTACACTCTTATTCGTCTCCTCATGGTGGGTTGTTAGGCAGCATTCACATCCTCACCACCCTCAGCCTCTTGCACATGTTGTTGTATGTTGCCTGATGCAGCCCTTTTCATTTTGTAGGTGTGTTTGTTAAAATTTTCCCACTTGTATACACTGGTGGTGTAGAGTATGGGAAAAAACCGAGGGGAAGGTGTTTGCTTAGTTTATAGTAGTATTCTGGGCTGGGCTGGTCTGCTGCGTGTGTAATTGGCTGATTCTGATACATTTCACCTGCCAGCTAAGCTAGTTCTCCTTGAATACTTTCCTACTGCTGTTTTCCCTTCCCAGTTTAAGCCCGCATGCGTGCCGTGCAAACACTGCTGCTATTTCCTGGTTTAACTTCTTTTTTCTTCCTCTAAAACCTGGTGCGTGGCGTGCACATCTGCTTACACTTTGTAAAGAGTGTTAGGCAGGTTTAGAGACACCCCCTAGCTTAGCTGTGATAAGCTAGGAGCAAACCCAAGTCACAGGGCTCCAATCCACTTACAGTATGCCTGACACATCCCCCCATGATGTCACCTACCTCCCAGGCTTGCACTCAGCTATTTCTACTCTTACACTGTTGGGACCTGACTCACATGCTATGAAAAACTGGGATTCACTATCCTTCCCCTCATTTGCACAGGATTGTCTGCTAATGCATAATTACACGTGTCACACTGAGCCTCCCCCCTCAGCAACCACTAATCACTGGCCAGGTTGTCTTCTGCCTGCCATTGACTTGCATGGCAGAATACTGATTTTAGTTATAATGCTTATTTTAGGTTTATTTTCTTATTTTCACCAGATCCCATTTGCACACCGCTGCCCTATGCTTAAACAGCCGAGATTGGCTAAAAAAAAAAATAAAAGTTGATTTTTTTCATTTTTTTTTTTTTTATTGTTTGCAATGCCAATGGCCTTATACTTGGCCATTGGCATGATACCTCAGTGATATGCAGCCTTTATTTGGAGCTGTCATAGCTCCGTTTTGAATTTTGCAGAAATGTATTTGGTTACTAACCGAGTACATTTCTGCAGATAGCACTAGTCTTGCTCGGACTGTTGCAAGCTTCCTGGATTGCAAAATCCCCTCATTTGCATGGATTTCACCAGCAAATGGGGTCATTTGCATACCAGGGTTTAGTCTGTGCAAGATTAGTGCAGGAGCACTCGTGAATGCCCTTGCAGGCTGTCCCTGGATCACATGGCAGACATATTGCCTGTGTGGGCTCCTGCACCAATCTTGCACTCCATGCAAGCTTTTGAGAATCCAGGGGAGTATCTTAACCCCACTTCTGGATGTTGACAAGTGATTTGCCACCACAGGAATCACTATGCTCTCCCCATATGATTGTATGCTTCAACTATCTTATACCACCCATGCACATCCTAGCCCTCAGTTTGAGAGCTAACACATCTGCAGTGTTTTGGCTGAACAGCTTTGCACTGAAATCCCTCCCCTGATTATTGCAATGAATCTCCCAGTCATCATCCTCCAAGAATAGGCATACCCTTCCTCCAAACACCAGCTTCACCAGATGCCGAAGCCACTAAAAGAGTTCAGGTCACCTGGTCCATCATCAAGGCATTATTCTTAGGTTCATTAGTTCCTAGGTAAGTACTAGTTAATTAGCCTACAGATCATTTCAAGCCTAGCCAAAAAAAAAATTCCTATTCAAAATTTCCCTCCAACCTCAAGGAGGGCAAGACAAGATAGATCAGGAGTGAATTCAAGGCTGCCCATCCAGTTATTAAGGTTTACCTTGAAAATGGCAAGGGTGCTACTCTGCTTGACATGAAGTGGAATTGTATTCCAGAGCAAGGGATACCTCTGGATACGAATCTATTTTCCAACATGTCTTATTTATCCGCTGATGAAGTTTTATCTCCTTTAACTGAGTATATCATGTACCATTAGTTCTGTGAATGAATAGGAAGGAGATCAAATAGGGTTGGATCTTTCATGGCACAAAAGTCTAGACATAGATCTCCAAGGAGGACTCTGTGAGAGACTGAGTAGAGAGAATAGGCTGCTAGTTTCTTTGGATAACTAAAATTTTTGAGACCATTGATCTTTTCAGTTATGAATCTTTAAGTTCTCTCTAATTATGTGATATGTTTAGATAAATACAAGCCAAAAGAACATCGATATCTGTGCAGTAACAGAAACCTGGTTCAGGACTCCCGAGAGCACCCCAGCACTACCAGGTTATACCTCATACCATGCTTTTCGGCCCCAAAACTTGGACCGAACCACAAAAGGAGGGGGGGTATCGATATTCATCAAAGATACCCACACCTCTAGGTTGGTGGCAAAGCACGAAGCATCAGAGACTATCCATGTGCAACTAACAGTGGGTAAAACTGCCTTCCAGTTTATAGCCTGCTACAGACCACCCTCCCAAACCCAGGAACCCCACTCGGCCTTCCTGAGAACACTGGAAAATATGAAGGTCTCCGAACACCATTATATTGGGCACTTCAACTACCCAAACGTAGATTGGGAGCATTACTCTAGCTCCAACACCCCTGCCCAAAGGTTCCTAGAATTCATAAACTCAAATGCTATGGAACAACTTGTTACCACTCCCACAAGAGGGAAAACATACTGGACCTGATCATTACCAACATGGGGACTCTATGCTCCAGACCAGAAGTGTATCCCTCACTGGTAAGATCAGACCATAAACTGATCTCACTGGATATTCACATCCGACCCCACCGCCTGCCCAGAAAACCACAGTGAAAGACTTCTCTAAAGCATCTTTCACACTGCTCAAAACCGAGGTGGAATCCTTCAAAGCCCCGGCCTGTGGAAAATGCCCAGACCGCAGAATCCTTTATAAATGCATTCTATGAACACCTTCAGGAATGCATGGATCATGCAATCCCAAATAAAACCAAGACCCAATCCTCCAAAGGCAGACGACCTGTCTGGTGGACCCCAGCCATAAACAAACTATACAATAGAAGGAGGAAGCTACTACATGATAGAGCAAAATCCCAAAAAGGGAAGGCATCTCTGATCAGTATTAGCAAAAAACTAAGGGCACTCATAAAATCATCAAAGGCCAGCTTCAAGAGAAAAATTGCACAGGACACTAGAGATAATCACAAGGCTTTCTTTAGTTATGTTAGGAACCTGGGTGGGAATTCCCAGATATGCTCAGAATTAGTCCAAAATGACAAAAAATACACTGATCCCACAGACATTGCCAACATCCTAGCTGACAGGTTCAGCACAAACTTCCCCCCTGCCACCAAAGGGCAAATATCTATCCCAGCAGAGTGCTGCCCCCGACATGTCAGATGCTCAGGTGGGAGCCGCCTCTCAAAGCAAAAAACACAGCATCAATGGGACCAGACGGTGTCCCAGGATGCGTCCTACATGAACTCCAAGAAGAGCTAAACCCAAACATAAAACTACTGTTCAATCTCAGCCTTACTACAGGATATGTACCTAAAGAGTGGCGTACAGCAACAGTGGTCCCTCTCCACAAAGGTGGTGCCTCAATGGACCCTGGAAACTATCGCCCCATAAGCCTGACTAGCTTGGTCTGCAAAGCTATGGAAAGGATCATCATGGACCTCATAAATAAAGATATTGGGGACCTACAGACACTGGATGAACAAGGAGAGGGTCACAGTAAGCTGCCTATCGGGCGCTAGAATCTGCCACATAACACAAGCACTCGGGTCACTCCATGGCAAGTACAAATATGACACAGTCATTGTCCATGCTGGTGTGAACGACCTGAGACGTACCTCCCTGGACTACATGAAAAGAGACATAGAGGAGCTCTCTGATTATGTAGCCCAGGCAGGTATGACCCTAACCCTGAGCAGTATCCTTCCTTCACCAAGAATGATGCCACAATATAGAGACAAGATGATCAGCTTTAACAATTGGCTTAATGTCTGGTGTCATTCAAAGGGGATCCAGTGTCTGTCTGCCTGGGATGACATGCTTGACAAGCCACGCTGCTTCAAGGGATGGCTTGCACCTGTCACCCTGGGATTCGGATATTGGCTAAGGCTCTTGCCACCCCATAGTGCCTTTTTAGGCAAGGCTCAAATTCTAAACCTACCACCCTAGAAAACAAAAATGGGAAGAAACTGAGGGTAATGCTGCTCAATGCCAGAAGTCTAAATCGCAAAATGCACGCTCGAGGCCCTTCTCAGTATGGAGAACATCGATGTCTGTGCTGTAACTGAAACCTGGTTCAAGGCTCCTGAGAGCACCCGGCACTATTAGGTTTTACCTCATATCATGCGTTCCGCCTCAAAACCCGGACCACACCACAAAAGGAGGGTGTATCCATATTCATAAAGGATACTCACACCTCCAGGTTGGTGGCAATGCACAAGCTTCGAAACCATCCAGGTGCAACTAACCATAGGCAAAACTGCTCTACAAATTGTAGCATGCTACAGGCCACCCTCTCAAACTCAGGAACCCCACACAGCCTTCCTGAAGACACTGGAGGGTATAAATGTATCTCCAAACACCATCATATTGGGTGACTTCAACTACCGAATATAGACTGGGAACATTACTCAAGCCCTAACTTTCTAGCCCAACGGTTCCTGGAGTTCATAAATTCAAATGCCATGGAACAGCTAGTCACTGTTCCCACGAGAGGAGAAAATATACTAGATCTCATTGTCACAAACATGGGGACAAAATGCTCCACACCGGAAGTATATCCCTCATTGGTGAGATCTGATCATAAACTAATCTCACTGGAAATCCACATCCGCCCCACCCCAAGCAAAAGACCATAGTGAAGAACTTCTCTAAAGCAAACTTCACACTACTCAAGACTGGTGTGGTATCCTTCAAGGCCCCTGAGCCAGAGGAAACCACAACCCAAGCTGCGGAAGCCCTTACAAATGCCTTCTATGAACACCTCCAGGACTGCATGGATCAGGCAATCCCAAATAAAACCAAGACTCTTTCCACAAAGGGCAAACGTCCAGTCTGGTGGACCCCAGCCATTAACAAACTTTACAATAAGAGGAGAAAGCTATTACATGATAGAACAAAATCCATAAAAGGGAAGTCACCCTGATCATTATTAGTAAAAAATATGAGCACTCATAAAATCAACTAAGGCCAATTTTGAGAGAAAAATTGCCATGGATTCAAAGGACAATCATAAGGCCTTTTTCAGCTATGTTAGGAACCTGGGTGGAAACTCCCAGATATGCTCAGAATTAGTCCAAAATGATACAAAAATCACTGAACCCACAGACATTGCCAACATACTGGCAGACAGGTTCAGTGCAAACTTCACCCCTCTCCCCTAAAGGAGAGATAACTATCCCAGCCGAGTGTAGCCTCCCGGACATCTCAAATGCGCAGGTGAAAGCTGCGCTCTCTAAAGCTAAAACACAGCATCAATGGGACCGGATGGTGTCCCCGGCTGTGTGCTACATGAGCTAAATGAGGAATTAAACCGCACATAAGGCAGCTGTTTAATCTCAGCCTTACCACAGGATACGTGCCCAAGGAGTGGCGTGACGGCAACTGTGGTCCCACTCCACAAAGGCGGTGCCTCTACGGACCCTGGTAATTACCGCCCATAAGCTTAACAAGTCTAGTCTGCAAAGCTATGGAGAGGATCATAATGGAGCTCATAAACAAAGATATAGGGGACTTGCAGACTTTGGACCCGACCCAGTTTGGCTTTGTCAAGGGAAGATCATGCCTTTTGAACTTGGTTGACTTCTTCGAAACAGTCACCAAGCCCATTGATGAGGGAAAGGCAGTCCATACTGCCTACCTCGGCCTTGCAAAGGCTTTGACACAATACCCCACTCGGGTATTGTAGAAAAACTTACCAGCTTAAATGTAAACCCATATGTCACAAGATGGGTTGCAAACTGGCTTAAGGACAGAACCCACAGGGTTAGAGTTGCTGGCGCTGTGTCAGACTCCAAGCCGGTCACAAGTGGTGTCCCACAGGGCTCGGTGCTTGGCCCCTATTGTTTGGCATCTACTTCTCAGAAGTACAGGCCAACATGGGAGGACTTTGGCTGACAAAGTTTGCAGACGACTGCAAACTGGGCCATAGTGGAAAGTGCATCGGACACGGATATCCTTCAGAAGGGACTCACGGAAACAGATAGCTGGTGCCAGAGCCATGGCCTGAAGTTAAACGCCAAAAATGTATAGTCATACCCTTCGGGAAAAACAAGGTAACCCCAAGCTACCATATAGGTGGCAATCCACTAAGCACAGAAGAGGTTATCAGGGACCTGGGGACCCAGGTTGACAGTGGCCTTTCTTTTGACACTCACATTGCTAAAGTGGTTAGAAAGACCTTCTACATTGCCCACCTGATCATGAAGGGATTCACATCCAGATCTAGTGAGGTCATTGTTCCCCTGTACTCTTCACTTATCAGACCAATGATCGAGTACAATGCCCCATTCGGGATGTATCTCACCCGGCATCTGCAGCAATTGGAGAGACCCCAAAAGTTCCTCACCAAAAGGATAAAGGGACTCCAAAATCTGTCATATGCTGCCAGATTGAAGAAACTCCAGCTCTATTCAGTCGCATACCGTCTGCTCAGAGGTGACATGTGCCTGACATACAAGGCCATGTCCCACCCGGAATTAATGGACATGCTCCACCTCAAAAAATCCAAATCCACCAAAACCACTAGAGCAAGTGACTTAAACCTTAGCACGGATATAAATAGGATGTGCTGGAGGGATAGATTTATCACTCAGAGACTCCCTATGCTGTGGAATAAAATCCCGGTCCATGTGAGGCAGAGCACCTCGCTGACTCTGTTCAAGAGAAATCTAGACCTGTGGATGGGAGATCGTAGGTTTACCCCAGGAATCAACTCTGTGTCACTGCTGGACAGAGGCACAACAAACTAATGGGCACAGTATTTTTTCATATAAGGGGTGGCGTAAGCCACAATAATTTGGGCTAGGCTTATAAATGCCTTAGGGCAGATAGCCTAGTATATACCTATGAACCTATGAACCTATGATCCTACCCAGTTTGGCTTTGTTAAGGGCAGATCCTGCCTCTTAAACCTGGTTGACTTCTTTGAAACAGTCACCAAGGCCATTGACGAAGGGAAGGTGGTCCACACAGCCTATCTGGACCTTGCAAAAGCCTTCGATACAATACCCCACTCAGGCATTATAGATAAGCTCACCAGCTTAAATATAAACCCCTATGTCACTAGATGGGTTGCAAACTGGCTCAAGGACAGAACCCACATGGTTAGAATTGCTGGAGCCATGTCAGACTCCAAACCAGTTACAAGTGGCGTCCCACAAGGTTCAGTCCTGGGACCTCTCTTATTTGGTATATATTTCTCAGAGGTACAGGCCAACACGGAAGGACTGTGGCTGACCAAGTTCGCAGATGACTGGAAACTGGGCGCCATAATCGACTCTCCAGCCAACACAAGCATCCTCCAAAAGGGCCTCATAGAAACAGACAACTGGTGCCAGAGCCATGGCCTCAAGCTAAACGCCAAAAAGTGTATAGTCATCCCCTTTGGCAAAAACAAAGTGCCCACAAATTACCACATAGGTGGTAATCCATTAAGTACGGAAGAAGTCATTAGGGACCTGGGGACCCAAGTTGATAGCAATCTCTCATTTGACAACCACGTGGCCAAAGTGGTTAGAAAAACATTTTATATAGCCCACCTAATCATGAAGGGATTCACATCTAGATTAGGGAAGGTCATCGTGCCTCTTTACTCATCCCTCATCAGGCCCATAATCGAGTACAATGCCCCTTTTGGGATGTACCTTACCAAACACCTGCAGCAACTAGAAAGACCCCAAAAGTACCTCAACAAGAGGATCAAAGGGCTCAAACAGATGCCATATGCTGCCTGGTTAAAGAAACTCCAGCTCTACTCAGTGGCATACTGCCTGCTCAGAGGTGACCTGTGCCTGACGTATAAGGCCATGTCCAACCCAGAATTAAGGGACATGCTGCACCTCAAAAAATCCAAATCGCATCGAGCTACGCTCGAGACTTGAACCTCAGCACTGAAATAAATAGGACATGCTGGAGGGACAGATTCATAACCCAGAGGCTCCCTTCACTATGGAATAAAATCCCAGTCCAGGTTAGGCAGAGTCCCTCATTGACTCTCTTCAAGAGGAATCTTGATGAGTGGATGGGAGATCATAGGTTTACCCCGGGTATCACTTCTCTGTCACTGTTAGACAGAGGCACAGTATACTAACCTCGAAAAAGGGCATAGCAAAATTAATTTAAAATGGGTGGCGAAAGCCAAACATACTCTGGCTAGGCTTATAAATGCCCTAGGGCAGATAGCCTAGTATGAACCTATGAACCTATGAACCTAAAAGGCAAATAGTGCATTATATTCAATAATGGGTCTGGCAAGATATGAATAAAGGGGAATTAAGGCTTCTTTGGATCTAGTGGAGGTGCCTTTGTAATTAGATGAGCCAGATAAATGGCTTTCCTGAACTATTGTGGAGAAATGATGTTCAAATGATAAGGAGTTATCAACAACAGTACTCAGATCCCTTACAACAGTGTCTGATTGGAGGGCTGCATCTCTTATAGGGTAAGTGAAACAGTTTTGTTTACCAAAATGAACTATGTACATTTTTCTACATTTAATCTGAAACCATTGTCCTTGCATCAATTGTTAACATGGTCTAAGCCACGTTGTAGTAATTGTTTGACAGATATAGATCAAATAACAATACCCAGTTTACAGGCATCTGCAGACTTAGTTAACCATAGGCCAGAAGTAATGGCTTGAAGGTTTGAGAAATATATGGGAAAAAGGAGACAGCCCAAAACTGAGCCCTGTGGTATACCACTGGTAACTGTTTTGCTTTCAGAAGTGGCACCTGCTACTCTAACAACATGGGTTCTGTCAGACAACCAGTTAGCTATCCATTGCACAGTATAAGGATTTATATTCAGTAATCTCATCCCAAGCTGATGGGTCTATGTCATTTCTGAGAATGGCCACATTGTAGAATGGCACTGCTTTGAAAATGAATGGAACGCACACTACCTGCTAATTATATATACCAACTCTGAGATCACACTACAGCAGGAAAAATGGTAAATTTCCTGATCCTACTGCAATGCAATGTCAGTCAGAATGCATCGACAGACTACATTTTTGATGCAGTGCCATTCGACAATGTGGCTATTTGTGGAAAGGACACAGACCCCAAGTTGACGCACACACTAGATCCTCCTAGAATAACACTGACTACATAGCCAATTATTAAAGCCAACTATCTTGTCTTTGAATCTCAGCATCAGTCTGGGTGGTGCAAAATACCACTCAGGACCAGTGTCCTTTCTGCCAAAGAATCATGCATAGCAAACTCATAACATTCTGCATGCCCCTCTGTGTAGAGTGTCTAAGAGCATTCACCCCCATGTGGACCACTATTAGTTTGTAATCATATTTTTCAGAATGGAGGGATATAAGACCTTTATATCAATAGAACTGGCAGTCAGTATGCAACAATTTTTATTTATTGACTTATTTTTAATTATTTTATTTATCCTTTGTTGGTTGAGTTAATCACAATAGGATAGTAGCCTCTTTTCAGGGAAGCCCTGAGGTGGTATTTTTACAATTAGTGGAAACTTGGCCAGGGGACTGGGGAACATCTCCAGCTCTTTTTGATAGGTACTGTGGGATCTTTAATGATGCGGTGGTGGTGCTGGGGTAGCATTGTCACCTCACAGTAAGACACTGTCCGGTTTGATTCTCAGCTAGAGCGTCTTCTGCGTGGAGACATGCGTGAATGGGCATACCTTCATTGAAGGTTGTGCGTCAGGCATGGCAAGCCGGTACGTAAAAATCAACTGCCAATCATTAGTGGACCGGAGTTCTGCTGTGGCGACCCCTAACCGGGAAAAGCCGAAAGACACAAACAAACTGTAGGATCTTTAACGTCCAACTGAGCTACCATCACCTCAGGCAGATGGGGCCTTGGTTTAATGTCTCAAGCAAGGCACGACCCACTTAGGAGTGCAGCAACCCCTTTATACTGCAATGCAGTGTCAGCAAACCATCTACATGGTGTGGGAACGCAACCTACAGCCTTCTGGAATGTTTAAACTTTAACCACATATTTAAAGGTTGGTAGACTCAACTCAAAGGAACCAGATGGAACACAAAATACACACAAACTATCATGTCAGCAGTAATTACTCAGCTGAAGAGGCACTACTAGCATGAAGGCTTGTGTGTATGTGTGTGTGTGTGTGTGTGTGTGTGTGTGTGTGTGTGTGTGTGTGTGTGTGTGTGTGTGTGTGTGTGTGTGTGTGTGTGTGCACGCATGCGTGTGTGTGTGTGTGTGTGTGTGTGTGTGTGTGTGTGTGTGTGTGTGTGTGTGTGTGTGTGTGTGTGTGTGTGTGTGTGTGTGTGTGTGTGTGTGTGTGTGTGTGTGTGTGTGTGTGTGTGTGTGTGTGTGTGTGTGTGTGTGTGTGTGAATGCGGGTGTTTGTGTGTATCTGTTATATTAATTAATTCAACAATGTTTTCCACCATGGTTTCATTCAGCCAATTATTTATTTATTGATTGATTGATTGTGTGTGTGTGTATATATATATATATATATATATATATATATATCTAGCATTTATATTACACTGTTGAAAACTCGAACTGTCGACAGCGTAGTAATCAACACGAAAATTTTGATACCCCCGAACATTGAACACACACAAAAAAAAAACACCCAAACACAACACAAATTGCTCTATGCAGGGGGGGGCAAGCCACCTGCACCCCCCACATCCCCCACTACTTAAATATACCAACTCCGAGATTGCACTTTAGTGTGCTACGGTGTGGAAATGAAAAATTTCCCATTCCCTACACTGTAGCGTGATCTTGGAGTTGGTATATTTAAGTAACGGGGGGTGTGGGGGGTGCAGGGGGGCTTGCCCCCTGCTTACACCATTTAGTTTTTATTTTATTTGTTTTAATTTTTTTTTTAATTTTTTAAAATATTCAAACATTTAAGGGTTCAATCACTAAAGTTCGATCTTTAGTGATTGGAACATTGAAGCATTTGAATATTTAATATAGACCTGTGATTTAGACATTATGTGTACATTCTTTATGGTGATCTCGATACAGTGGGGTTAGGAAATTAACTTTTTCCTATTGTAGTTAAATCTTAGAGTTGGTATATTTATTTTACAGGGGGAGGGGGCAGACCGCCCCCCACTTGGGGGGGTGCAGGGGTGCTTGCCTCCCTGCAGAAATGTAGTAAAAAGTGTTTTTTTTATTTGGTGTTGTTATAGGTGGAAGGGATGTTATTTATACTTGCTTTGTAGTTTTTGATGTTGTGAGATTCGATGTATATGTATGTATATATATGCTTATATGCTTAGAAATATAATAGTTACAGGAATGATTGCCATGGCTGTTAGCCGGAACAAACTAACAAGCACAAAACACTAAAGTCGATACTGAAAAGAAGCACTAACATGTCTTTAGAAAGCTAAGTATCTATCATTTATGACTGGAAAATAACATTCAGACATTGGAGACAAAAATGTATTTTTCCAGCAAATCAAGCTATAACAAAGGGGGAAAAGCATAAAAACAGAAAAAATAAATGAATGAGATCATCAACTTATCCCACAAAACTGCACATTTAATGGATGTTCAGTTTGCGTGCATTACAGCTTCATTTGCCTGTTTGTTATTTTAACAAAAGCATTTAAATCACATCCAAAATATGTTCTGAGTACTATCATTTAGAAATAGGATTCATATGGTTTTAGGGAATGTAAGATTTAATTTATTTTTCTGATGAAACTTTATGTACCCTTCAATTTATCTTGTTCTCATTAAGTAGATCTTGAGCTTAACCCTTTAGTGGTTTTAGCATTATATCAGTTTTTTTCTGGGATTGGCTGGAGTGGGCTTTCTTTGGCTCTGGTATTATCTGCATTAATAATTTTAACTAGTACGTGTTGAAGTATGTATTTTTTTTGTATTATTTTGCTTCTATTTTCAGTTGAATGTCTTGTTTATGTTACATCCAATAATAAAATGACAACATGGAAATATCAAAATTATCTATTATATTTCTGGAAATAATGTTAAAATATGATTCTACTAATTCTTGGTTTACATTTGAGTGATCTTTATTCCATGCATAAATAACATTTTTTCAGAAAATAGAGCTAAAAGTATTATTTGCTACAAGAGGCATAGCTAATAGCAAATTGTGGGCTTGCTCTGTCAAAGAAATATATATGGATACTTGGAGTCTGCTACAAGCATTCGAGTCCCAGGCACTTGAAGACTACTGTCTCTCGAAGCTAGGGACTTGTTCATGTTGTTGTAGCTCGGTCAGGCTGCAGCTCATGCTCAACACACAAATATGAGTTCAGGCCAGCTGCTGCTGCTGCTGCAACTTACCCGAACACATCATAATTCAAGTGAGGTAAGTGCAGTAGATGTGGTGAGTGAGTGGGAGGGGGTGGGATTGTGGGTAAGGGCAATAATCAGGAAGGGAGTTTTAGGTTTCTGAAGTACAAGGGGGGGTTTAGGTTTATGGAGCTAGAAGAAGGTTTTAGGGTTAGGAAGTGAGAAGGGAGTCTTAGGGCTAGGGTTTGAGAAGGGCATCTTAGGGTTAGGGAGTGTGAGGGGGGTTTTAGGTTTAGGGGCAGAAAGAAAGTTTTATGGTTAAGGAGTAAGAAAGGAGTTTTAGGGTTAGGGAGAAAAGAAGGATTTGAGGTTTAGGGAGCAGGAAGGTAGATTTAGGGTTATTGAGCAGGAAGAGAGTATTGAGGTTAGAGTTGTGGTTTTGCTGTGGTTACAGAGTTTTATAGGATAGGGTGTTAGGAGGGCTAAGTAGTTACAGCATATCAAACTACTGGAAGTTATAGCACTGACCTGTTTGAATAAGTGGAAATAAGTAAGTGTGTCATGAGAAAGGTACATGCAAGCACTTGCAGTGGGTCTAGATACAAGACTTTTGTCAGAAAAAAAACAGTGGTTTTGATTATCATCAAGAAGAACTGGAATTAAATTTGTTAAAGACATTAAAATGACCATGCATGTATTGCCCTGTTATTAACTCTTAAGGAATATGATCACCATATTGCTTTATGATCCGTATAAGAGATTCACAGTTTATGCATCCATTTTACTGGCTATTTCATATGGTCTGATATAAATGAACAAGGAAGGCACATTTTGCATATTAAATTATGCTTATGAAGTTATGCATAGTACATTGCTGAGGATACCCGCTGAAAGCAAAGTATTAGAGATGGGCAGTTCACTCTTTAAAGCCATAAGTACTGAGTTTCCTTATATAGTGATATGCTTATTTTTCTAATCACTCCTTTTTAAGAAGTTTATTGTTTTTTCCCCTACATAATTTCAGATCAGATGGCCCCTTTACTGACTTGAGATAATGTTACCAGGCCTAAATCTCATTACAGATACTTTGAATTTACTTACATAAGATGACCCAGCTCTGCCAATGTACAGGAATAAAGCCCTGACTAAGATCCAGCTGACCCAACTTTGATTAGTGGTGCTGGCAACAGTTAAAGTTACTGTGGGTGACAGACAATAATGTGGCATTACCTGCTCGTCTCCCTTTCTGGAGATGGGAGAAAACCATGTGGCCAGGCACACTCCATGGAAGAATTCCATATAAAGACTGTTTAGCAGTGCCAGTGGTGTAACATGTAGTACACTCACCTTTGGTGCAGAAGGCTGTGGGTTCTATTCCTACCCCAGGTGGTTTAATTGCTGACACTGCAGTGCAGCATAAGGTGGATGCTGCACTCCTGAGTTTGTTGTCCTTCAGAAGAGATATTAACCCAAGGTCCTGTCTGCTTAAGTGAGTGGGTGGTAGCTGAGGTGGATGTCAAAGATCACACAGTACTCATCAAAAAGAGTAGGGGAACTTCTTCAATGCCCTGGCAAAATTTCCTCTAGCAGTATAAATACCTTGGGTCTTGCCTTGAAGGAGGCTACTTGCCTACTGGAACTAACACAAGCAACAAAGGAGAAATAAATAAATAATCACATGAAGGTGCTATCTACAAAGGGGAGGGGGCAAAACTATATCACACAGAAAGCCATTAATATTTGTTGTATGCCCATTTGCACCCCAACCCCTTGGACATTACAGGGCATGTAGAAGAGAAGTGTAAAGACCAAATGTGCCAAGCCATTCCAACACAATGGTCATGGTATCTGTCAGACTCACTGTTCTTCCATAGCACCCATCATTTCCAGTAAGGCAGACGCTGGTGTCCCAGATGCAGTGAGCCTATCTCTAGTCTCCAGTCACATAAATCTCCAGCACTGGGGGAAATTGGATCTCAAAGAGAGTTATGCATTGGCAGAATGACAGAGACATAACAACTGAAATAACCTATGACAAAAGGTATGAAAAATTAGCAATATGCATTTTTGTCAAGTGTTATCAAGAATTGTTGGATAATTTTTTTAATTAGGTGGAAGGTACATTCAGACATACTTTCCAGAGAACCAAGAAATGATAAAGTCAGGAAAAATGTATTCAGCACAGATCAGCAATCACTTATAACTAATATACAAACATTTTAAATAAATATCTTTCTTAGTTGAAAGATATAATGAACAAACGTAAAGAAACAAACCTTTCTGGAAATATATAAATTGAGCCAAATCCAAAATTAATGTAAACAAATCAGACAAATCACGAGGCAATATAATATGAATTATTTTGTATACTTGTATAATACTAAATGAGAAGCATCCATTCATTCATTCATTCATTCATTCATTCATTCATTCATTCTTTTCCCAGTTACTCACTTTATCCAGTTCTGGTCAAGGAGGAGTAGGAGCCTATCTCATTCCTCACTGGGCAAAAGCATAGAAACTAATCCTGCATGGGAGTGCACTCTATACCAGTATACTAGGATACCAGGTCACATACATGAACTCATACAGATACACACATGCACACACACCAACACACACACACACACACACACACACACACACACACACACACACACACACACACACACACACACACACACACACACGCACACACACACACACACACACACACACACACACACACACACACACACACACACACACACACACACACACACACACACACACACACACACACACACACACACACACACACACACACACACACACACACACACACACACACACACACACACACACACACACACACACACACACACACACACACACACACACACACACACACAAATAATTTTCATTGTCCCTTTAAGGCATGCTTTTTTCATGAAGTAGGACTCCAGATCACTGGACAAAACTCCAATGCACAAAGAAACAACATGCAGACTCTGCAATGACAGCAACCCAACTGAGAGATGAACTGGAGAACAAAGTGCTGTGAGGAAGTAATGCTGTTATAAAATTAACTACAGTATATAGCTTGCCTATCCAGTAGTCTGTCACACACCCCTCCAGAGACAAATGAATTTGTTTTAGTCAACATGTACATTTAGGGATATCTGAGTGATTATCAAGAACCTGAAAAAGGGTGGAGACCTCAGGATGGATGTTCTTATTTCTAAATTCAGTCATATCTTTTCCAAGAAAGTGAGTCCAAATCTGCTACAGCTGTTCCTTACGATACCCATTTTGTGGGCTTCTAATCCTACGATGTAAGCCAAACTGATTGTGATTTAAAAAGTTTGGAAAGATGGATTTCAACTTTTAGTACTGGCTTATATCTACACTAAATATTGATTATAAAATATTTGTTAGAACTATAAATAGTATACTAATTACAGCCCTTGAACAGATCATTGGTAAGAACCAATCTGGATTTTGCATAGAACATAAGATAGTTGAAGCATATAAAGTATTTCTTACATGTATACTTAATTTCAAAACCAGCTTATTGACTTGAACCTCTTCTCTAGTTACAGCTAGGTTGGATGTCATTAAAGCATCCCATCTAGTTATAGAGACTATATCACGGAATGAATTTAATTCCTTCACTAGCTTTTCAAAATTATTCTTTTGAACCAGATGATGCTCATGATCCAGGGTGTGTTACTGCTGAATGTGTACCTTATATATTATTATTTCACTATGACCAACTGAAATAAGATGCCATCTAAAAAGCTTGCATTGAAATCTTACCCTGTTTTTGATTATTTCACTACAGGATGGATTATTCTGGCATGCAGACTAATAAAGAGTTTAAAAATATAACTAATTTCTGTATTTCCTAACAAAAAACAATAAAAAGTCTATGTGGATTAACTGGTATTTAAAAAACTATAAAATATTACTGTGTTTTTATTGGTAGAAATGTTTTTGCTAGCTGTGAAACAGGATTTTGGTAATTGTTTTACATGTAGAGACTCAGTAATGTGGGTCCCAGAGTAGTGACTGAATGAGCGAAAATGTGGAATTACATATTCTTTTTTATCATATTCCCTTTTCTCCAAGGTATGGTATTCTTGGAATTGGTATACAAGTTTCAAGGACAAGAGGGTCTTGCCCCCTATGAAAACAACATTAAAGGAGAACAGTGCAATTTGACATACAACCTACCAGCTGTGTTTGAACTGGGTGGTAAGTTTCCAACATCCCTCATGAAGCAGGCTTTGCCATTCACCTCCCTTAATTGATATAACATCCAGTAAGGTTGCACATCTTCAGCAGAGGTTTGCAAACTACCACAAACTGTTCAGCTGATGTACTGAGACTTCACCTACAGTACAATTACTGTCTCATCAGTAGCGCATGTGCAACATCAACACTTACCTATGGTATAGCATGATCCATGTGTATACTGTGTCAGACTCATGTCTCTTACTCTCTTGGTCTCCATAGTACACAGGAGAACATTAGATGTGGTTCATGATGGTCCATTAACATAGTGTGCTTGCCCTCAAGCTTCAAGGTGTGATCCATTTTGTCCTCATTGAGTGCAGCTTTGTACACTATGAATTCTGGCTAAGTGTGGCAGGCTCTAATGTGTGTGTGTGTGTGTGTGTGTGTGTGTGTGTGTGTGTGTGTGTGTGTGTGTGTGTGTGTGTGAGGTGTACATTGCCCAGTCTGCCTGTATTACAGGTGATGTACAATGTGTGTTCTGGACCTGGGAGGAGTTTTTATTGGATGTGCTCTATTTGACAAATTGTGTCTGTTCTGCAGTTGTGCCAAACATGTGTCTGGCCATGGTAGCACAGTTCCTACATATGTGATGGGATACTAGTTTGTGGGTATACAACATTTCTTACTTGTTCTCATATATGCAGGTGTCAGTTGCAATAAATACTACACAGATTATGCAGATCTGTGCTATATTGTGTTGTGTAGCAGAAGCACATATGTCACCATCTGAATTACAGATGTTGGTGCAGTAATGGTGAGTGGATACATTTATGAGATGGCATCACATATTCACTGTTCTTCTGTATGGTGTGCTGTATACATCAATGACTCTTGTACTGTTGAACTAAACATCTATACTGCCCACTGACATATGCCACTTTACATTGCATGTAATTTAACCTGGGTATGTTGTTTCACTGCAGTCATAAAATGCAGGGAGTGGTTACACTGATATTAAGAACATTATGCACAAACCATCAGCAAGTTCAGAGGGTGACTCAGATGAAAACACAGCAGATTCACTTCAGGTACCAGGGTCAATAGAGGATACAGCAGGGTAACCAGGTAAGCTGCAAGTTCCCGAGCTCATGCATCTTCAGCAGCGTCACTCTGGATGGTCCAATGACACTACAGTATGAGCCATTGTGTGAGGTTACAGGCAACAAATGTGTCTTAGAAAGAAGTCTCTGACACCATGCTCAAGAACCCCACGTTGCAGGCCATAGATACTGTGCTACATCCTTCAGGATCGATTTGACCTCCACCAAGAAATGCAGTCACAAAGAGAAACCTTGCCTGAAACTTTGTAGTCCAGTTTATAAGGTAGCAGAGTATGAGAACAGGAACAGTGGCTCTGTACTGGTGATGCCTTTGCCATATTGAGAGTCATGCACTGTAGTATGTTGGTGGTTAGCTAACTTGACAAATTGGTGGATTGCCTTTGTCCTTTCATACTGCACATGACTTAGTGCCACCCTATTGTATGCTTTGCTACTGTGCTTGTGCTTTAAGCTTGTTCTTGGTCACCTGCTGTAGACCACTAAATGTAGAATGTCCATGTCACCTTTTCATATTATATGTACTGGGCACCTGCTATAGACCACAAAATGTAGAATGTTCATGTCACCTTTTATATTATATGTACTGGGCACCTGCATGTGCTGTAGACCACTAGAAGTAGAATGTCCATCTCACCTTTTCATATTATATGTACTGGGCACCTGCACCTGCTGTAGACCCCTAGATGTAGAATCTCCATGTCACCTTTTCATATTATATGTACTGGGCACCTACTATAGGCCAAGAAATGTAGACTGTCCATGTCATCTTTTCATATTACATGTACTGGTCACCTACATATCTTGCCATATGCATGCACTGCTGTTCCTTTCCATGATAACTGCATGTCATATATTTTACATATGTACCATCTGTTTGTTTTGTATTACTCTGAAAGTGTGTATGTGGGAGGAGCCATTATACAGGGCTTTGGCTTCCAATATTCCCTATGGTAATGATGTTGTTTACATCACAATTGTTATGTGCTGCATTTTTGCATTTTCTTTACAAAAGCATTTTAATGACTACCACTAGTCACCATACAAATAAAATAAAATAACACATAAATATTAATATAAATCCACATAATTATAACAATAACAATAAGAGGAGTGCATGAATAACCATTAACTTAAAAAAATGAAGTTACATAAAACAGGTATATAAAAAGAGAGAATGTGCTCTTAACAGAATTTTGATAGACTCTTCAGTTCAGGTAGTATTTCAGAGCTCTCATAAAAGAGGACTTAGAATTAAATGCCCAATAAAGAAAAGAAGTTGAACACCAAGGACAAGAGCAAGGCAGGCAAAAGCTAATTTATCATATTCTTCAAGGTGGAACCTTGTCGCTGCCATCACCTCTTTGCTTTTCCAGGGCATATGGCCTCAGTATCTCATATAAATAAGCTGGTCTCAGACTGTGAAGGGTATGATAGGTAAATGTCAAGATTTAGCTAGCACCAGTGGCATAGATGGAAAAGCCTTAACTATGGCTGAGGTGACCAGAGTTTGACTAGCAACTTTAGCATTTGGCTCTGACAGAGAAGATGGACAGGCCCATCTTGTGAAGAAAATGGAGGTTAAGACACTACATACACTACCCCTATCCCTTAGAGGAAGAGTGATGGTGCAAGTGGGTAACCTGACCATGGTTGTTAGGCTCACTAAGCTACTGGCGGGTGGTAGCCCTCATAGTAATTGTGTAAAGCATGGACTCATAAGCATCTGAGATTGCAGTGAAGCTATAAAGCACCCTGATGGCTGCCTGAATAATGGCCCTCCTTAAGCAACTCTTGCTTCTGCTCCAGGTAGAATCCCTAGAAAAGGATAATGAATGGACATGTATGATTGGGTCTATATTATATCATCGAATGCTTAAAAAATCGAACGCTGATTGATCGACCTAATTTAAGAGAAAGCTTACAATCTGGAACTGTCAGATCAGCGATTTTTTTCCCAGGGAAAAAAATCGCTGATCCAAAACACATACACACAACACAAGCACACCAAACAAACAGAAATCCACACACATACACCTAAAATCTGATACCTAACCCTACACTAAACTATGCACACACCACTAACTACCCACTTACCTTAACCTAAACCCTAACCCTAAGGTCCATCACTATCGCACACTCACCTCACTCGCTCCCTAACCCTAACTCACTTAAATCACCCTAACACTACATCCACACAATCGCACAATTACCTGAATCTGACCGGTAACTTTCCACCATAACACTGAAAATACCGAAGCAACAGAAACGGACAACTGAATTCTTTCCCTAGGAAAAAATTTGAGTTTCTGCAGCTTCGATATTTTGCAGTTTCGTGAAAATAAGTTCGATCAATCAGCGTTCGCTTTTTTAAGTGTTCGAGGATATAATATAGACCCATATGATCAAGGGAAGGCTTGATGGTCAGCAGGCACAAGATAAAAAGGAAATCGGGTCTATATTATATATTTGAACTTTAAAAACTTTGAATCCCATATGTTCGACAACATATGGTCGAAGTTTGAAAGATCGAATATACAATAAAATAAAAAGAAAAAAGAAAAACGTACCTTAATGGTGCGACCAGGGGGGCAAGCCCCTCTGCACCCCCCACACCCCCCCTACTTAAATATGCCACCAAGACTGCACTGCAGTACAGAAAAGGGAAATTCTCCCATTCTGCACTGTATGGCACCGTTACGTTTAACCTTCAAACTCTTGAAATGTCGATCATATGGTGTTGATCATATGACATTCGACATTTCAAGCGTTCGGTGTTCTAATAGGAACTCAAGAAATCAATTAGGAAAAAAAGTGTCAAGATTTTAAAGACACAACTGGCAACAACTGCAGTTCATGCAGAAGTCAAGTAGCTGCTAAGTTCCAAAACAGCTGTAGCCATGTTAGGCCTGCATCTATAATCCTGAGTAAAGAGCATTGTAGTCATCTATGTGGGACATTACCAGCTCATTTGTTAAGTCTTAAAAATGGATATAGTGTCAGATCCTGGCTATAGTCGTAAGATGGATATAAGAGCTGAAATGTGATCCTTAGGAGTCAGGTCATCATCAGAAAAATCTCCTAGGTCAGGGACTCAAGGCACAAATTCCAGCTAATTTCCATCATAACATGCTAAGACAGAAAGTAAGGGAAGATATGATGGCCTGACAGTGGCCTGTGTCAGCAAAGCCTTTATGATCCATCACTCAAGAAATGGAATGCAGAATCTTCCACTGCAGAATATAAGGACAATTCCTGATTAATGGACATACAGAGCTGAATGAGATCTGCATAAGCTTAATAACAAAAATGTCTCCCTACTATGACCTCCTGCAGTGGCTACATATACATCACGCACACAAATTATATATGGTCCTTTTCTATTACAATTGAAATAAGCTGTGCACATTTGAAGAGCTATTCAGCCTATAAGGCACTGTTTTTTGCTACTTTTTTTGGACCTGTAGTTTTGAACAGCATTGTGCTTGTACTATTATAGAATAGAGTTTTAGATTGCTTTCTAAACTGCTGCTACATTTTCATTTTTCTTTCAGGGGTAGTATAGCTATATATTTTTCATTGATATTTTTTGCAAATCATATAACTATATCATTTACATGTTACAAATACTCTTTTTTCCATTTTTGTCTTTTCCCTCCTGCCTTTCCTACATAATATGGAAAACGATAAAAGCAAAATCCCATCTTATTTACCTAAGCTTGCATTAAAAAGAACTGCCAACAATCTATTTTCTTCTCATCACTAAAACTCTGTAAGTAGATGCACTAAGACTGCTATCCCTGCATGAAAATGGAACAGTCTTCAATAAAAAAATTACTATCTATTTGCATTTCTTTAGCATCAATCCACAAAACGAAAGTAGAATATTAACCTGTGCCCTGGCTAATCATAATACAGAACAGACAATATTACTAAGAGGTAAAGTATGGAAACAATATCAAAAAGATGAAACACATTTATCATGACAGTAATACAGATCCCTAAGAAGTCAAATTAAATGGATAATGCAAAAAGATAAAACAAAAACAAAAAATAATTTCCATATGAATTAAATTATAATGCAGATTACAAATTAAACACCCACTTCATTCAAATATTAATAACTACCTGTCAAGCTAAATACTTCTTTTCCAACATTAGATGCCTTTAACCTATTAACTGTCTTAGTAAACCTCATCAAAAACTGTTACAAAAAAATCAAACCAATTACAGTATCACTTTATAGTCTACCTTGGGTATATCTACACAATGCTGTTGAGACAATAGCATCCCACTTGTCATGCTGACACATAGATTGATATAAGAAAGCTGTGCAGCATTAGTGCAGAAAATTTCATATGAATTCCACTACATAAAAGGATACCTTAATAGAATTATCCATTTACATTTCCATAACAATATTATCTCCTCTCTCTGGAGTTTTTGAAGAATGTGAACATAAAGAAATCATTGTTCACCTGTTAAAACATTCTAATCTCTCCAAGTCCAGAGACAGATCTAGTACAAGGCTCCCTTAACACCTGTTTCGGGCCCAGTATGGTGTGGGGCAGTATTCCATTACCAGTTTGAAATATGACAGAATCAAACAGCATACTTAAAATATCAGCATTTTTTTCAAACTGAAAATATTTCAACCTTCATTTTTTTTAAGTACAATATTGTCTTGGGCACTTTGAATTGTATATCACAGCAAACTGAAGGTGGGGAAATAGTTTAAATCATGCTTCTCATGAAACAAAAAGGTGGAAAGCCAATTATTACTAAATTGTCTTTTTGTCTAGCTGGCTGGAGTAATGATGACATCAGTGACATCCGAGTAAGAGGTACTGATGTTATCCACAGTGGAACTGGGCACCATTTTATAACTATTTCGTATCTAACACTGGTAAAAAAACTTAAATAAAACTGTGTAGCTATGCAAATCTAAACCATTCTTAGCAGACCAAGTCATGCTATCAATAAATGGAGTAGTGTTACTTCTAAGACTACCTCATGTATCTGCAACAGTAACCAACATCAAAAAAACTCAAATGTAAAAAGTAGAACAAACCCCAAATTACTTAGATTACTCATGAACCTCCATAGCAAAGCACATAATTGCTTGGCACTACTGAAAGCAAAATGTGTGGAAGTAAAAAAACAATCTAACCTACTCACATATCATAAATGTACACAAAAATCTGCATAAATAATTGAAAATCTCATAATTACATCATATTCTGCATAAACCAAACACATCTCTCACAATCAAAACTTTCATAAAAGGTATACTACAACTAGATCTTTAAGATCACACGCTCAGAATGTTGAGATTATCACTAAATCATATAACCACTAAGGTGACCTATATTCAGTAGTGTTAGACATATGATGGAATTGTATTTAAGTAGATATTTAAGCAAAAATAAACATTCAGTCCTTCAAAGAAAAACTATAGAACTATTTGATAAACTCTTGGATATGCCAGTGCTCAGAAAAAGGACTTCCTCCTAATAATTAATCTCCATGTGTATAATCACAATCAAATATTTGCTATGATTTCTCCTTGGAATGCCATTATAATGCATCATTACTCTTAGGATTCCATATTTTTCTTATATACAGACACCATCTGCCACATATCAATAGTTTAAATAACTGACACTTGTTTATAACTTCTGTACTTCCACCTTTCTGTGTTATACTAACAATTCTCTTCAGCAAACTGAGTTCTCATTGCTAATCCTAACATTTCACCTCATTTCTATTACTAAGTCAATTATACATTCTATTTGCTGCACTTTTAAATCCAGTATTTATAGTCTTGCATGTAAATATGTACATACGTAGCATCTTACTGTATTTTCATGTTGTATTTTTTTTTTCTGCATTTAATACTTCTGCGATGGCAACAAATCTTCATGGCATAGAGGTAAATTGTACCAGTGACTATGAGAGAGGAAGCATGCAATGGACTAAAACAGAAACAGCAACATTGTTTTGAAGATAAAGAGTGAAGTTTGATATTGTGTGCACTATACCAGTGGTGGCTGATATGCTAGGAAACAGAGTAAGCAAATGTTTTGTTTGTATTTATTTATGTTTGTATTTTTTTATGGATTTCACTAGGTACCCTTAAGGAGTCATGAGATACTGTAAAGATAACATTCACTTATCTTTACTACTCAATATATATAGCCAGCATCTGTCATGGAGCAATTTCAGTAAATAGAAATTCAGAGCCAAAGTCAAGTGGTTCAGGGATTCTAAAGTGGATGTTTAATACTGTTTTGTTTGCAAAATAAACCTGCAGCTTTTCTAGTGTAGTGATCATTGAACTATATTAACTCAAACGATAGGGCTACAAATCTATGCTGATGTCATCATAGCTATTTCAGACAAATGTCATTGCACCAAAAGAATGAACTATTAACATCTTCTTTAAATTATACAATATCAATGCATACAGTTTGTACATTTTCTGATTGTCATTTTTTACTTAAACCTTCAGGGCCTAAACTTGTGCTTTATTTACGTAACTTCTGTTTTTTGTTTACCTTTATTATATGCTACAGAAAACGCAAGGTATTATACTTCATTTCCCAGTCAGTTTCCAGTGAATAAATGTTTGTGAATGGATTTACATCCATAGCCCTACACCATAAGGATAATGTTTCACATTACTTTATACTTACTGTCACTCTCATTAACTAAAGATATCGGAGGTATTCAAAAATTATTAACGCATTGCACTGAGAGAAATAGTATGGCAACATGCAGCGAGGGACAGTTCAGAGCATTGTTTCTTGGCCTTGCTAGAGGCTGTGGAAGTAGTGCAAGGACTCACTGCTACAACTTGGGACTGGTAATAATGGGGCTGTGACTGCTAGTAGGCGGTGTGTAATATCTATGCGTTTCAGTAAGGGACAGCCTTAGAAAAATCACTCAGTGTTCTCAGCTGAGTGTCCACTAAAACAACTTGTTTCACTGTGTAGCACTTATGGTGTGATGAACACATGAATGAAAGTTGTGTTAGCTATGAACAAAGCCAACATCTCTGAATATACATAACAGTGCATTGTATATTCTTACCCCATTAGTTTTTGAATGTTCAATGTAATAACTGTTCTTTAGAAATGTGGAATAACAAATGTAAATGGGGAATGTATACTAAGTTTGAGGTATCTCAGCATATTCCCTATTACTCAAAGGTACAGAAAGATTAGAGTTAGTTGATATATGTATCGGGGGTGTAGTGATATAGCCACTGCCACCCTGATTGGTTACAATTTGTGCTTGGAAAGTATAACAGTGAGTTTTGGAAATTGTTCTTATGCTCTTTGAATAACAGTTTACTCTTTGATATGCATGGCTTTATTTCCCAGATCAGACATCTCTAATGCAGAGCCTATAACACAGGACAATTATTGGTATAAAGAGTCCATAATGTGCAGATTTTCCTGAAATAAAATTCTCTATCTCTTCTCTTGTGCCTCAGGCCTAATGCAGCACAGAGCAATGGACTTGTGTCAAGTGTAAGACTCAGCTATAAGATCTGTGTACTCCATTCCAAAAACAGTAGGCAGCTTTCCTTACTGTAAAATGTTCCCTGTGGAAAATAAATTATAGCAGTAGCACATTTATATTGCATTTTTGTTTAAACCATTTGATTCAGTGAATATGACCGTATACAAAATTATAGTTATTAAATGCTTGTTTTAAATAAAATATTACCTTTAACCAACATGCTACACATGTATGTATGTATGTATTTACATATTTATGTATTTATTTATTGTGGACTAGAGACAAGCATCCCAATTATGATGGTCATGCAGAAGTTTATTTATTGATTGATTGATTGATTTTTATTGACATTTTGCTGACTGGGTTGGTCCCACAAGGCCAATGGCATTTTTTCAGTGGAGAAACAAGTTGGTGTTCATGTATACACTTTGTATTTTTATTGTATGATAATATCTATGCACATCAAAATTTTATCTTGTACCAATACCTCTGGCCTATGCTATTATAAATATATATATATATATATATATATATATATATATATATATATATATATATATATATATATATATATATATACATATATCCCTACTAATTTTTTATCTTTGTTCAAAACTTTAATTTTGTGGAGCTTTTCTCCCCAAGCCTCCACTGAAAATGTGTTTCTGACACAGTGGACTTTCCCGGTCAACAAATGTCAATAAATAAACATAAATAAATAAATACTGACTAGGGAAAATTTGGCCAGGGCATGGGATAATTTTCCCAACTCATCATTGTTGTGAGTGGGAACCATTTTGGAGGAGCACTTCCTGTTTCCATTCCAGGCACAAAGGCACCCTGGAGAAAGAGGGAGGCAGATGGAAAGAGAAGAAGATGATGGAGTAGTGAAAGAAATGAAGGAGAAAGCAAATATCAGGACCAAACAATATGTGCAGGATTCTGAGGAAATGCTTCAAAGAAACCTGTTTGATGGAGATGAGTCAGCCAGTAATGGACGTATAATTACAAACCTCCAGTTGGGAAGGTTGTGAGATGATTTACTTAAAGAAATGGTGGTGCAGACTGAGCTAGAAAATGAAGGAGATGTTTCCTAGGGGGATATTATGCAGAAAATACAAAAGGAGGATGCAGAGACAATCCCAAAGAATATTGGTGAGATGGAAAAGAAAACATATGCATAGAAAATAAAAGAAGGCAAAAGATGGGTAGCAGAAAACAAGGCAGAATAAAATGAAAAACAGAAGTACATGGTAAGGATTCAACGTAAAGAAGACAAAGAAATGGACAGGTATGAAGTGTGGAACAATTTACTAACTCCTTTGGGTATAAAAGCACATGAGGTAAGACCATTTATTCTTATTAACAGAGAGACATGCTGTGATATTATAATGGAGACTGTATTTTTTTCAATGGAAAACTTTCCTGGAGAATAAGAATAAAAGAAAGACTGTTACCCATGGAGTCTCTATGTGATAAAAGGATTTAAAAGGGAAACAAAAAAGAAGATTAAGGCACAATTTCAAACAGAGGTAGAAAGAGAGACTTTGAAAGGACATTTGAAAGTGTTATGTGAAAGAAGTACTGGACAGTGAAAACTTTTATGTCAAAAGGGGTTTATGGACTGGTGCATGAGATTGTAATATCATGTTAAAAATAGAAAGAATAAAAATTATACATATACCAAGCATGATAAATATGGAAGGGAAATGGGGGAAAAGAGGTGGTGTAAATACTGGGGACAACCCAAACCATGTTTTTTTTTTTTTTTTTTTGGAAAAGAAGGACATTTGATAAGTACCTGTGACAGAAGAACATGCTATATTTTTTGGGAAATGGGACATGACACAAAACAATGTGAACTGAAATGGTATAAATGTAACAAAATTGCAGATTTATAAATGGATTGCAAAAAAGAAAATAACAGTAAGGAAAAAGAAAAAGAAGAAATTTTAGAAGTATTAGAAATAGAAGAAAAAATTCAATGAAAAAATAATAAAGAGGATATAGAAGAAGAAGGTTCTGAAATAAGTGATGAAGAAGACACAAACTGGGAGGTAGTAAAAGGGAAAAAAGAATTCCACCGACAAAAGGGTAAAAGACAGAAAAATTAAATTTAAAGGGATGAGTACAAAAGAAAAAAGAATGGAAATGGATGAAAAAATATATACAGCTAAAGACTGATGGCTATGGTGCTTTGTTCCTAAACACAAGGTACAGTGTTTGACTCTCACATTTGGGAAGGAAATTGGCTAGGCTTATAATGGCCTGTTAAGAAAGTGTGTCTAGTACTTCTACAAACTTATCAAACCATGAATCTAAGGAAAAGGGAAAATTAACATTTTAGAGTGCTTTATGTAAATGTAAATAGTATTAAGAATACAGTAAGAAGAATAGAAATTTTGCAGAGGTATAATACATGTGATGTAGATGTAATTATATTACAAGACACAAGATTTTTAACAAATGAAGAAAGATTACAAACAGAGAAGCTATGGGGAGGAAAGATCATTTGGAATTTGTAAAATTAGAGATGTTCTGGAATAGCTGAATTCTGTAGAAATACAGTAAAGATAGTAGATGTAACTTTAGCAAAAAATGGGAAGATTAACCATTGTAGATTTAAAATGAAAATAACAAATATATAGAATTATAACATTTAATGCTTATACTAACTGTAAAGAAAGAGGTTATTTCATTAGATTTTAGACTATTTAGTGATAAATACGAATATTATAATGACAGGAGTCTGACTGTGATCTAAGGGGCAAATGTAAGAAGAAAGGAAATGATATAAGAAACATGCTAGAAGTTATAAGATGTGGTAATTTAAAACTTTGAAACAAAAATCCATAATCTTGCAAAAAAGGTATGTATAGAACTGAAATAGATTATTTTATAGTATCCGAAGGTTTTGTTATAGGAGAAAGGGAGATAGTTGAAACAGGATTTTCTGATCATCTTGCAATATGGATAGAGATAGAAGAAAACAAGGAATATATTAAAATAGGTAAAGGAATAAAAAGGATAAATGAGAAAGCATGGAATGAAGAAGGAGATAGATTAATAATACAGTTATAGAAAGATCATATTACTACGAGACCATTTTATAAATGTTGGTCTGAATAGTGGGTAATATTTAAGGAAAAATATAAAAAATGTTTTTACAGTGGCAATATGATGTGAGAAAAGTAGAGAAAGAAAAATATAAAATAACATACAATGCTACATTAGAAGATTTAGAGCATAATGATAGAAAGTACTTGATGAAGAAAAAGAACTATATGAAAGGAATCAAGAAAAGTGCAAGAATTGTTATATAAGCAAATATATTTTTACAATGAAAAAGAGAAGTAGTATCGAGTGACAAGCAGATTAGTAAAATAAGATGGCACTTTAATGAGAGAAATAAAAAATGTAAAAGGAGAAATAGAAAGCACTCAGGAAAAGATTATGAACAGTGAAGTACAATATGTGCAAGAAATGTTGAAAGAAAAAAGAAGGTAGTGAATAAAACATAGAAAGTAGAAAATGTTAACAGAAAAAAGAATGAATTGTAAAAGGTGATTTCTTTAAATGAGCTAGATAAAGTACTAGGACAAGTAAATACAGATTTGGCTGCAGGCCAAATGGAATATTATATGAAATGTATAAAAATTTAAGGGACTGGCAAAAAATATTTTTTTAAAGATTTTGAATGAGAAGGTTTATGTATAAAGAATTATGTACTGGAATACTTAAATTCATATGGGGGAAGGAAGAGGAAAGAGAATTAAAAAAATGATGACCAATATAAGATATTTATAAAAATAATACAAAAGAGATTTGAAACTAAATGGAAAATATTATGGAAGATAGTACATATAATTTAAAGGTGAAGGGTTTTCAAGAATTATTAATGACAGAGAAATTGTGGATGATATTATGAACAGAAAAGAGGTGAAAATCATGATAGGAGATATTAATAAGGCATTTGATACAGCTGTGCATGAAATCTTATAGGTAATAATGAAATGTTATAATATAAGTGAGAAAATTAGGAAATTATGTATGTCAACATATAGTAATAATGCAGCAAAAATACTTATAAATGGTTGGTTAATCCAAGAGGTACATATGAAGAGTGATGGAAGACAGGGATGTCCAATGAGATGTATACTCTTTGCATTAGTTATGAATGTGATAGTATGTGAAATAAATTACAGAATGAAGGATGTGGGGTATATAACACCTGTAGGGCTAAGAATTCCAGTTCTGTTAAAATATGCAGATGACATTATATTTGCAAAAAAAAAAGAAAAGAAAAAGCAAAATTTGGATAAAAGAAGTAATAATGTACTGCGCATACATGAGTGTCTAGATGACAAAGATGGCTTTAAATAAAGGAAAAAGTAAAGGTTTACATGATGTAATTAGATCAGGGTATTTATTTTACAATATGTTCATAGGTTAGTACTAGGCTAACTGCCCTTCTGGGTAATTTTAATCCTAGCCAATTACTCCATGAGAGAATGAAACCTTGCACCTTGTGTTTGTATGAGAAACACCTTAACCATTATGACAGCCTCACACAAAATTTCTGTGCTAGGTAAAAGATTTAGGAATAAAGATGTACGTAGAATTCAATGGAAAAAACAACAGAAGAAATAAAGCAAACATATCTTTTCTGGAGAATATGAAAATTATCATTCAGAAAAAAAGCTTAGTTGATAAAATCAGTAGTGATGGGAAAAATAGCATACTTAGTGAGTGTATTTATTTTGCCAACAGTATTTGAAAATGATTTATTTCAGTCATGTTTTATTTATTTTTTCATTTATATGGGGTTCTACATTAAAACCAGTAAAAAGAGGAGTTCTGTATGTAAAATAAGAAGAAGGAAGTTTAGGTTTAATTAGCTCATGGTATACACTGCTTCATTAAATGTGTACAAAGTGTTAAAGTGGATAAATGAAAAAGATAGATTAGTAGTAAAACTGTATAAATGTAAGTATGATAAATTTTGGGCTATGGCAAAAAGAGTAAAAGATAAAAAGAAGGTATAGATCAAAAATAAAATGTTACCAAGAAAAAAATATTTTTGTGGAAAATAAAAATTGATGGTATACAGAAAGATAGAAAAATATGGTATAAGAAATGTAATGATAAAACATTACTGTGTAAAACTATGGGAAAATCTAACAAATGAAAAAAAGTTAAAGCTATAAAAATAAGAAGCAATAGATATAATCAGAAAGTAGAATGTCAAGATTTTTTGTGGATTCTAGCAATAGATAAATTGCCAGTAAAAGTAAATGTGCCATATAAAAAGAAGAGTGATAGAATATGCTTACATTGTCAAAAAGAAAAAACTATAGCATATGTGTTTTTGAAACATAAAATATTAAAAGAGTTATGAGGAAAACTACACAAAGACGATTTTTTGATGATATAAAAGATGTGGATAAAATAAACAAGTATATGATTAAATATGGATATTAT
>NC_056739.1:1300382665-1300417665 GCF_019279795.1 Protopterus annectens
TGAATGACCTTTATAAAATGCACACAGACACAAAGTCATTCCAGCACTACAAACACAAAATATTTCATGGTTTTCAAATTCTATGTTCATGCTTTCTAACAGTAATGCTATGTGAACACTACAGCCTATTGTTGAGAAAGTAAACAGTGCCACAGTAACCCTACCATCAGACAGTTGAATAAAGATATTGTGAAGAAATGAAATGCTTCTACATTGTCCAAGCACTATTTCAAACATTTCACTTCTGATTTACTATTAAACATTTTCATTAAGCATATGAGATACGATTGCTATTTGTGACCTTATTGCCACTATATGTGATACTTTATAGGCATGACAGTATATGTAAGAAACAAGCTGTAGTTACATTCTGTGGCACAGCTTATCTAAAGAAATGTATCCATTCCTCAATGACTCAATGTTTCACAAGCATAGAATAGAAGAAGAAGAACCTCAATATTATTGAAAGAGTCACCTGTACTTCAATCTGATCAGAACATCTGTTGCAAATAATTTCAGGTGCATTGTTAAGGAGACCATAACTTGTCTGAATTGCCCCATTGCAAATACATTAATTTTTGGTAAGCAGATTGATACATAATACTACAAATTATTGTCATTGTCTTTTGGCAGAAGTCAGCGTAGAAAGCCGGTTGAATACTGTGAGAAACAGTTATGGCAGTTACTGATTCTACATGGCATTCTCAGTATCTTTCATTTCCTTTCTTCTTCTTTAGGTCAAATAGATGTGCTTGTGCTTTCTTCACCTGACTGAATAATTCAGCATTGTGTTGTCACTAAATGAACTTTTAAGTTCTTTAGTATAAACTGTAGGCATTAGGTTCCCACATAGCACATACCTTTATTATGCCAGAGAAGGAAGGAAAAAACAGTCCAAGAAATGTGACAACTAAAAGCAGCACGGAAAAAATACCCGAGGCAGAAAATATTTCCCAGAGCAGTTTTACATTATGTTCTCTTTCTGAAAACATGAAACAAATTATCTAGTTATACTGGTGCAACAGAAGAAAAATCATGTGTAGAGGTAGCTTTAAAAATCCTACTGTGGATGGATATTGAGCTTATATGTCTAGAAGAATGCAATCTCTAGTGGAATAAGAAGGGTAAAAAATGTAATTGTCTGATCCTCTACTGACGAAGAGCAGGCTCTTGCTTAGAGTCTCAGCTTTCACAAAATATTTATAAATAATAAATGAGATAAATCTGTGCCACACAGCTTGTAGTGATTAAATTCATTGCTGTGGAAGGCAAAAGAACCCACCTCACACATTGCAAGTACAAAGAAATCTGCAGGGAAAATACACCTTGTAATACATATCAGACTGACTTATATTACTCCTTGCAACCTATTTGCTTCTTCAGCTGGTCTCATTCAGACTGTGGAATTAGTCGGCATGTAAAGAAACAGTGATGACATTTTAAAAAGTATTTATACAAATATATATAGTCAATAATGATTAAAGTTGACATCTGTTTTGTCAACACATTTTGGTTGACAAAGCAGATGGCTGACAGCTGTATAAGATCACTGCAATACAAGGCTGGGAAACATGCACTTTCGCTAGCTAGGTATGATCTCATAGTTAGGATATATGTTTTGTTAGTATGAGAGGGCTAACCCCTACACTCGAGTGCACAGGGGTTGGCCCTGCAAGAAAAGAATTGTTTTATTATTATTTTGTTGCATGCTCTGATGTTACATCTCAAGTCATGCAAGTTTGCACGTCACATTGCTTTTTTCTATTATTTGGTATTGATGATCTACAAAAGAAATTGAGAAAGCTCAACTAGAAAGATTTTTAGGTTGAGCTATACCACAGGCTAAAACACAGACAACCTGTATTTATCCTGAACTGTTGCATATCTTACATAAGACAAATTACTAAATTAGGTAAAAATAAAACAAGTATTCATTACTATAATGTACAAAGAGTATTTCATAAAACTACTCATGTAAGAAACAGTGTTGCAGTGCAAATTCTGTCAACTATTCCTGACTCCAAAGAGTAAAGAGAAGAGTATAAATTGTGCTACATACTACCTTCAGCAAACACATGAATAAGCAAAGCGTGGCTTAGCTAGCAGAATATGTGCCCAGAATGATGAGGCATTCCCAGATAGCAGAGCAAATGTTTCAGAAGTTTAAGTATAGCAGGTAATAAACCTGGCCATAAGAAAGTAGCCAAAACCTACATTAGTAAAGATGCAATCGTAACTGTAGAAAGAGTTGATCTTACAAAATTTTGGCAGAAGGGCAAAGTATTAAAATTGGAGACGGCAGAATGCTTGTAGAAAATGATTATTTACTGTACACCAGGCAGAAAAGAAACACATTTGTCCCAACAATCAAGGAATGTTGAGGGGCAGGTGTGAGATTCAAGCTGCTGTATCCAGCTGTCTTCAAAGTGTTTTTCCTTGGAGGATCAAAGTCATTTTTTTATGCAGAACAGGCTAAGGAGGAAATCAAATGTTTATCCACCAAAATATGAGTAAGCAAGCAGAAGGTGATTCTGCTTCTCATTCTTCTGATGGTAAGGTTCATAGACTTTGCCAGTGAAACCTCTTCCAATGTTCCCAAGGAAAATGCTTGAGAGTCAGAAAAAAGTGCAGGAATTGACTAGAAGAATTAGCAGTACCTTGGATTTAAACCAGACTCCAGTGTTGGAAGATGGAGATGAACAGGAAGAAAACCAACAATTCTGATATTGGTGAATACATGGAAGACTTTGAAGCATGTTATCACATTTGTGGAATATGGATTTGCAAGCAGTGGCTGAAAAACACTGGGTTTTTGTTGACTTTGTTAAACTTGTGGGTAGACTATTAAGCATATAGGCCACTTTATATCATTAATATTTGGAAGAACACTAAAAGGGGAACATTTTCTATAAGTAAAATAATTTTTGTTCTTATTAGTATTTGTGTAAAATATTTCAGGATATAAATTGCATGTTATATACAGTGGAACAGTTTTGTGTAGGGGTGTTTTGAATGTAGCAGGAATCTTTTCAGTGACTGTTGTATGTGTTGAAGATATTCAAGTGAACAAGTGTTTTTTCTGTTTATAAGAAATACAGAATTTACAGTATAGAAAGAAAGAAAAGATGGACAAAGCAAGTTTGGTGTTTGTGTGCTGTGATCTTGGGGTGCTGGGGTGGGAGTAGAGTGTAAAAGTGCACTGATTATATTATATGCAGAATTAGGATATTTTCTTTTTCTTTTGGTCTAATGAAGTGGAAAATAATCTGTGAAAGCACTTACCCTTCAGTTCTTTTATTGTGTTGTTCATATTAATAAACTTTGGCTGATTTATACAACATAGCCTTTTATTGCCATGCACAGTGAATGTTCCTTTTGTTCTATTTAGTTTTATTTTTTGGTATCATTCCACTGGTCCACTTCACTGAGTGTTGTGTCCTACAGTTATTTTCATTTTTGTTTTGTAAGGTCAAATGTCTAGATTGCTACCTTTGGCTTGAGCTGTGGATGGGTGTTTTTGTAGGTGTGTAGGCTTCGAAGGTAAGACATAGTGATGGAGACCTTGATAATGCTGGACTTCTTACAGCTACAGAGATATTGTCTTGTTTGTTTTTCACTATCAGGTGCTCTCTTAGATCAGGGTGTCTGCAGCTGGGGGCAGCTGTGCATTCTTTTTTGAGTGAAGTTTGCATGGGCTCATTGCTGAGTGCATTTGCATGGAGGTGAGGTGTCTGCAGGTGCAAACAGTTGGTCTAGAGAGTTCTGGGTGTTCTTTGCTGAGGAAAATGCAAGCTTTAAAGATGCAATGGCAAGCAGTTCAGTGACAAAAATTGAGTTTGAAATCATGGGAGGTGAATGAGAGGTGACATCCTCCCTAGCAGCCTTAATGATTTAGTGCAGTGGATAGAACAGTGTACAATTTAGTTTTATTTGGAGATGGTCAGTGCACTTTATCTTGGGGATAGAAGTTGATGTTTTTCTGAAAGAATGCAAGCTGTTTTTCATATCTGGGAGGAGAAGGGAAATAGGAAAAGAACAGATAGCAATCAGTGTAAGTGGGACCATGGGCATTAGCATGCACTTTGTCATGGGTGACCTTAATTTTAGGTTAGATAATGTGTGTAGGTGCAGCCATCAATTTGGGGCAATTGTTCCCTTCTGGGAGATTAAACTTCATGTTTTGAAGATGTACATAGTTTTGTTTATTTGTTCCAAATTAATAGGGGGTGAGGGTATTTTATATTTAGTTTTTTTGAGAGTTTTCATTAAAACAAAAAGCCTTAAAAATATGATATATGTTCAGGTGGAGATTAGAGGAGACATATATACAAAAGATCAGCCTGCCTGACATTGGTATATGCATGTGACACAGGGGCTGGAAATGCAAATTCAGAAAGACTGTTGTGTGTAACAGGTGGGAACAATAGCTTTTTATCATGATGGCTATAATGTCCATATTATTCTTGAATGTGAATCCCGTTTGCTGACATAGATACAAAGGAAAGGGTATTGAATTATATTAAGAAATGCAATATGCAAATAGCAATGCTGCAGAAGTCACATTTGGAAATAAATAAGCATGTTAATTTGACAGAGAGAATTTCAGAATGGATATTCAGTAAAATGCGAGGGACAGATGAAAAGGAGAGTAATCATACCAATTGCTAGAGGGGGTCCAATAGTGATAGATGAGGGGGGAAAAGACAAATATGCTAGATTTGTAGTAGTAAAGGACTATTGGAAAGGAAGGAGGATTACAATGGCATGCATTTTTATTCTGCCAAAAACTGGGTTATGGAGCTTAAGAAAATTTTTGGAAAAATAATCAGCTTTCAGAAGGTAATATTATTTATAAGTTGGGATTGGAATTTGATTTACAATAGTCAGGATCTATCAGGGGACCTAGAAGAGACAATATAACAGAGGGGAGATTTCTTAAGGAATTTATGAAAATATTTGGTGTGGAAGATGTAAATTAAGTAGTAGGAACTCAGACAGAATTTACATGCTATTCCCCAAGGGACAATAAATGGGCTACACTAGTTGGAAATTGTATTTCACAAGAACATGTGCATTTGCTTTGACACATATCCATTGACTATTTCTAATTACACACCAATAGAAACTAAGATGAAAATGCAGGGTAGTGAAGTAGAGGTGGGACACTGGTGCTTCCCCATCTGCCTTTTAGAAAGAGAGGAATTTTGGGAATGGGGTAGTGGAAATTATTCAAGAGTTACTGGGGAAGATGGAAATATCTTCCTAGGTTGTGGCTAGTGACTGGGATGGAATAAAAGTGGAGTTTAAAGGTAGGGTTGAAGTAGAAGAGAATGAAATGTGATTGAGAAGTAGTATAAATTCCTTGGAGGGGCTGACAATGGTTAAAGTGTTGCAGGGTAGGGTCAATCTTGAGGAATATGAGGAGAGAGTGGATGCAGAGTGCTGGAGAGGAAATGGTGGAGTGTCAGGATGGTATGCATGGTTTTGAAAATATTGCAGTTGATCAGCTGTTTTTTGGTGGCAGATTTAGAGAACAAGGGCTTTTAGCACAACAACTTAGGCAACAGAGTGTTGAAGGGATTCTTGCCAAACTTGGGGAACATATGGCAAGAGGGATGACCAGAGATAAAGTGGTGGTTTTGGAGATATTCTGGAGATTTTATGGACATTCATATGGAACAGAAAACTGTGGAAATTGGGAAAGATTGCACATGGAAATATTTATGGAAGATTTAATTGTGGAATGGTTGGAGAGAGATGGGGCTCAAAAGCTAATGGCTGAGATGGGAGGCACTGGGATGGAAATGGTGGTGTATAGTCAGTCATCAGGAGAGTGTCCAGGAACAGATGGTATTCCTGTGGAGGTTTAAGGTTAGGAGGGAGGAAGGTGATGATGATCTGGAAGATTTTGTTTGGCAGTGTTTTGGACAGAGGTGAGGTGCCAACAATTTGGAGGAGGGCTGTGGTGGCTGTGTTGCCTGGGGATGGTGGGTACCCTTGGCAGCCAACTTTTTTATGGATCCATTTTGGTTTTGGACCACAACTGTAGGGAATCTGCATCTGTGCTGGCTGGAAGAATGGCAAGGGTACACCAAGTAATATGCAAAGGGTAAGCAGCATTAAAAGCACATAGTAAATGTACAGTTATGAACTAATAAACAGTGAGTTATATCCCTGGATAAACACACTGGTTTGGCTTTGTAAAATAGACTATGCTTGCTTAACCTGACTGAGTTTTTTGAAAGAGTTGCTGAGAATATGAATAATGGGCATAGAGTCCACACTGCTTCTGTGGACCTACCCAAGGACTTTGATACTATTCTCCATGCTAGGGTTATTGACAAACTCTCCCAAATAAGCACCGACCCATACATAGTACATAAGGGCGGCGCAGTGGTGCAGCGGTTAACATTGTTGCCTCAGAGCAAGAGGTTCACCGGTTCGATTCTCGGCTGAGGTGCCTTCTGTGTGGAGTTTGCATGTTCTCCCTGTGTTCGCGTGGGTTTCCTCCGGGTACTCCGGTTTCCTCCCACATTACAAACACATGCATCTGGAGCATTTCTCCCCGGGCCTCCACTGAAAACAGGCTCTGTGGAACCTAGTTGGACTTTCCCGGTCAACAAATGATAAATAAATAAATAAATAAAAATTGTTTGCTGGATAGGTAACCGGCTGTCTGAAAGAACCTGAATGGTTAAGATCATGAGTATTTGCCCTAAAGAGAAACAACAACCCCAGTGGTGCCCTCAAGGCTCTGTCCTGGGCCTCCTCTTCTGACACATATTTCTCTGTCATAAAAGCAGATTTCAAGGGACTATGGTTATGCAAGTCTGGTGACAACTGCAAATGGGGTGGTTATCAAATTTCATTCTGATACTCAAATTCTCAGTTAAGGGCTGGACCAAAAATGTTTAACAAATTGATGATGGGTTTGCCCTCAGCACCAAGAAATCCAGCACAGATTCCTCTGGTGAATCTACCATCACTGCTGCTTACCATATTTATTACATTCCACTTAAATTTGACACAGTCATCTGGGAGTTGAGTATATATGTTGATAACAGACTCATCTTTAATTATCATGTTTCTCTGGTGGTTAAAAAGTCCTTTACCTTAGACAACTTATCCTTTTGGGTAACTCCTCAAGGTCCAAAGATGTCACAGTCCCACTGTACTCCTTTCTCATCATGCACATCACTGAATATGATACGTCCTTCAGCATATACCTCACAAAGCACCTAAACTAGCTTGAATCACTTCAAACATTCCTTACCAGAAAGACACCAGGTCTTAGTACTCATAGCTTCTGTGACAGACTAAAAGGCCTATGTCTTTTCTCAGCATCATACACATTCCTGACTAGTTATCTTTGCTTAGCATTCCATGTTATACATGACTCAGTGTTATTTGAACTCCTTCACATAAACAGGACCAGGTATACAGTAAATACTTGCTCTACAGACCTACACCTATACTATCACATCAGCAGCACCAAATGGCAGGAAAGATACAAAACCCAATGCATCCCCATTTCTGGAATAGGCTGCCTTTATCTATCAAGCAGAGTACTTCTCCAGCAATTTTTAAAACCAGTCTAGATGACTGGATCGATGACTGAAAATCCTCACAGGGTATATGTGGAGAATGTCAACTTAACTGAGGACATCATTAGCCTCCCACAATATCAGGTGATGTGGCTGAGCTTCTCAATGATCTCCTTGCCTGTAAGTTTAGAAAGAACATATGAGAATGTATTGTCTTGAGTAATAGCAAGGATCTACCACATTAAAACAAGCTTTATAGTAATTAATTGCATGGTAGAGTGACAATCAGTGGATTTCCAGGATCTTACTCATCTTTTCTCTAGTCTAGTGCCTTCCCATTCTATCATATCCACATTAACTAAAAATTATCTAATATGTTTACACATACATACTCACACACATACATTCATACATATATACACACTGACTCACTCACACTCACTAACATTGTTTCCCTGGATGGTTTAATGATATCTTTCCAGTACCAAAACATTTCCTTTGTCTTCACAGTAACACACTGCCACTGGTAAGACCAAGCTGGCACATCAAGAACACAATTACTGCTTATCTTATAATATTTCAACTCTTAAATATTTTAGCAATAGTTTTATGCAGTCTTCAAATTGCAAATACCAGCAGTGGAATTATTTCTAAGGCTGCAGATATGCCCCTTATACTAATAAATAAACAATCAGTAAAACGCTTTTGAAACTGAATAAAATTACTGAATTGAAATAAATAAAATTTACCAACACACTTTGTAAAATTAAATATAAAAGCAGCTATTAAATATAAAAGCAGCTATGGGCTTGCAGAGTGAAAGACAAAATCATTGGATTTAAAAGATGAGATGGCTTAGCTCTGTCATTAGCAGTAGCTGAAGATCTACTGAATCATAACTACATACAAGTTGAAGCAACAGCTGCACAGTCTCACAGCCAAATAAATCCCAGGCTTGAGGTTCTGCCCTAGAACTGCAATCTATTGTACCCATTTCAAAGCAATGCAAAACCTGAACAGTTTCATAAGATGAAATTTAAATTCTTGAAAATTTAAGAACCTATCAAGTGTGCAAGACATTTGCTCTGAGATAGTATCAGAAACTATCTGTTCCTTCCAGACAAATCCTCAATTTCAAAAGAGTCCAAGATAACTTGTCTCCTGTTACCTGCAGAATTTTAAAGTAAACATTCCCGTGCAGCATTGGTTAGCAAGGAAAAAAATTCTATTTATGTTACTCTGAGAAAAAAAAAACATTGTCATTGTTTGTCAGAAATCAGTTTACTTCCAAAGCTTCAAAAAATCTTCACAGAAAGCAACTGCATGATTCATATATCTTTTTGCTTGCTTATATTTTACAAGTTTGCTGCATGTTTACTGAAAAGGCAAGATAATGCAGCATATTTGATATTAATGTCTTAACCATACCCCTTAACTCTACAGATTTTTGCCGAATGTCCACATTTTTGCCTCTTATTTTTGGTCTGTTTCTCATAAAATTGTAGGTTTTTTGGGCAAATTATTGACACATTTTTGAGGAGTGAGATCAGAAAGTAATGAAAAACATTTGAGATTCAGACTTTCTACCTTGCAGAAAATTAATGCTAATGCAAAGCATATCATTCTATCAACTCTCTAAATTTGAAAGAACAATATTTAAAAATTGTCCCTAATTTTGAGCCTTTGTCTCCTATTATTTATGGCTTTGCCTATAGTTTTTGCTCTATAAAGTTGAGAAGTATGGTCTTAGCAATTACATTTTTCATAATTCAGTACAGTTTAGTTCATGTCTCCTAATACTTCCAATCTGAAACAAGCTTGCCTTTCCTTACTTCATTATAACTTTGTTTTCCACAGGCAATACTCAGAATTCTTGCTTACTGTGAGAATATCTGATCACATTGCATAATACATTTTTCCAGTGATACATTCGTGTTTGTATCCTTGTTATCTTTAGTCAAACTAGAATAAGCAATTACTTGTCATTCACCTGGAAAGTACTGTTTAAATTAAATAGTTTGAAAATGTTAGGCATCAGCTACAGTGATTGCTCCTGATTCAGTCTCTGTTTCTGTCAAAGGTTTCAGGTTTTGAGAAACATAATGTTTATTGGTGGCCAAATAATCAATGCAAACAACATTCTCATTGAAAAGTTGACAGAATTTTGTAATGGCAGCGAGACTAAAAGAATAGTAAAATTCTGAGTGTTGCATTTTTATCACTTTGCTTCTGTTGTATGTCTTGCTTCATGGCACAGACAGATGGAGCCTTACTGTGACCCGTGAGGCCAGGTTTTCATTACAGGCTCTGATACTGGACTAGTTAAGCAGACAGAAAGAAGATTCAAGTGGTGTGGTACACTTGCCTCCCCTGGGGAGTTGCTGAGCAAATGGGATTTCTCCAGTGGAGACTGGAAAAACTACTTTACATGCTTGAGGAGAGAGGGTGGAGTTGCTTGCTGGTTGTGTTCCTTGTGGAAGGAGGGATGACCAGTGCAGGCACCCCATTTGTGTCCCCCTTCAGCTCCAAGAGCAAGATGTCTGTGGGAATGTAGAGCTAAAAATAAAACCCTCAAACTACCCCAATGAATGTCTAAATGACAGATACTTCCTGAAGACCCTTGCCCCAGTGTTTTATTTTTTTATTTTATTATCCTTTGTTGGCTTGGGTAGTCCCAATAGGTTAGTGGTCTTTTTTCACTGGTGATCTCATGTGATATGTATAGTATTGGGGAAATTTGGACATGGCACTGGGGAACTTCCCCTACTCTTTGGAGCTGCAATATGGTGCTGGAGGGCTTTTACAGCAGCGAGGAAGAAACCTAAAAGAAGCAGCATCATGGTGGTGGGGGGGGGGGGTGCTATGGTGAGTTTGGAAGTAGAAAAAAGAACTTGGAGAAAAAACATTGTTTGATATGGAGTATCAGAATGCAAATACAGATTGCTGTGTAATGGATGATTCAAATTAGCAACATTTAGCTGTTTTAATGGAAAATTAAGCAAATGAGGCTACTGGAGAGGGGCACATAACAGAACTGGTATCAGGTGGGCTTGCAGATGATGTTCTATTGAAAATAACTGAACAGGATGATCCAAGTGACAGTTCTGCTGTTTCATGGGTGAGATGGCACATAACTTTTTTGGAAGTACTGGGAATGGTAATATGGATATGGAATCAGGTGATATGGAGGCAGAGAATGTAGCAGTTAAAACTTTTGAAGCAGTCAACCACACTATTCACACTTTTGGCAGAACTGCCCAGCACTACAATTCATACTGTGGTTAAATCACTCACCACATTAAAACTCTAAAAATACAAATGGATTCACTCTCCTTTATCTCCGCATGAAATCCCTTATAATCTACTGTGAAGGTATCAAACTAATAACCATGCTATTTGGCTTAAAATATAAATGCTTTACTGAACTATATACATAAAACCCAAACTCTAACACATTATTGTCACAACATTTTCATCCTCTTAATGTGGTAAGTAGTTTAACCACAGTGCGAATTGTAGTGCTGAGCAGTCCTACCAAAAGTATGAATAGTGTGGTTGGTTGGTTTGTAATTATTTCACACTGTCCTGCTGCTCATATTTCTAGAGGTTGTTACTTATGCAGCAGTGGCAGAAAGTATAACAGCATCAAACTGTGAAGGAGTCTGGTACTGCTGTGGCAGAGAATACAGTAGTTAAAAGTTATGCAGCAGGGAGTGCAGGCAAAAAAGGAAAGTAGCAACAAACCATAAAAAAATGTTTTTAAAAAGAAGAGAAGGCCAACTGTGGGAATAAGAACAAAAATGACACCGTAATAGACATATATTATTTGTGGGACCATTTGGTAACTGTTCTGGGATTTAAAGCTCAAGAAATATGGTCTTTTATAGGGATAGAGACTTTTTGTAACAACATTTGAAACTGAGGGACTAACAATGACATTTCTGGAACTGTGTAACAAAAAGGACATTTATCCAGGGAAAAAAAATATTTGTTTTCTGGTAGTAACTTAAATGTTAAAAAATGTTACTTTGCAGTTTATAACTGAAAAACTGAAAGAAAAAGATATTAAAAATGCATGCAGGGTTTGTGTGAAATTGTTGATAACATTGTGAAAGTCAGAGGTGAGAGAAGCCTGTGGAATGTCTGATGGAGATTGGAAACTGTTTTGAAATATGAAAAAACATGGTGAAACACTTGTCAAGTGTTGTGGGTGGTCATAGATGAACATTAAGTTATTTTAGCCACTTTTAATCATGTTTCTTTTGTGGGTACTTTTCTCATTTGATTAATGTTTTATGACAACATACAATGTAGCTACTGTGCGGGGAAAGGACGTACAGCAAAAAAGATGCGTGGCTGAATGCATGTTGTGTAAAAAAGGGACACTTTTGGATGGACTGCTAAGAGCAAATAGTGAATAATGAAAAGAAAGTGGAGGGAAGAACAATAAGAGGCTGATGGGTTGCGTGAACTAGGTAAAGAAGAAACTGTAGAAAAAGAAAATGTATGGAGGGGAAAAAGGAGAAGAGAGTTTGCATGCAGGATGAGAGGCCAGGAGAAGGAATTGATGATAATATTTTTTTTTAAGTTCTAGCCAGTGAAAAATCTGATTCTGAGGAACAACTATTATTTGTGCATAAACCCAGGAAAAATGTTCAACAGGGGAAAGAGTAAAAACAAGGAAATTAAAATTTAAAAATATTTCCCCTGAACTTAAAAAGAAGGAAAGGTAACAATTTTAAAACAATATGATTAACACTGTAAGGATAGGGATACTGGAATGGTGTGCTCAATGTGATGTGAATTTTATGAGTTCCTATTAGAAGAGCAAATGCTTAAAATAGCAAATACTCTTCTATCAAACTTGAAAATCCAAAACCACAAAATGTCAAAGGCACGGAACAGCGATTTTTTTCCCACGGGGAAAAAAAATCGCTGGGCCATTCTCAGAAATTTGCTGTTTTCTCCACTGTGGTGCGATTTTGGAGTTGGTATATTTAAGTTGGTGGTGTGTGGGGTGTGAATCCCCCCACTTTATTTTGATTGCATATTCTTTCTTTTTTTTTTTTTTGGATCAGCAATTTTTTTCCCTGGGAAAAAAATCACTGAGCCAAGCCTTCAACATTTTGCAGTTTCGGGTTTTTCAGTTCGATAGAAGAGCATTCACTCTTCTAATACAGACCCGAATTGTATTGCGTTAGAGGATATAAGATTCCTGACAAGTGAAGGAAGACTGCAAACAGAAAAATTTCGGAGTGGAAATATAACATTTTTATTTATTTTTATTTTACATTTGTTTACCGGGAAGGTCTGACTGGGCCAGAAGCAGAGGCGTGGGGAGAAAAGCTCCATTACAATTTACAAGATCAGAAGTAGAAATTGCATGTACATATCATGATAGGTTGCAAACATAGCTAATGCTGGAATTTAGGTAGTGAAAGTTGTTCTAGAGTGGCTGTGTTGCATAAAAAACAATGAAAATACTAGATGCAACATTGATAAGGATGGGAAGGTTAACTGTTGTGGATATGAGTTGGAGAGAACATGTTTATAGAATTATAGCAGTATATGTATATACAACTAGCAAGGAAAGAGAGAATCTGTTTCATCAAATATTAGACTATATGGTTGTTAACATGAAAATTATGATTGCAGGGGACTTTAATTGTGATTTATTAGAAAGATGTACACAGAAACGGCAAGATGTAAAAAAATAGAGGAGTAATTAAATGTAGTGATTAAATGTAGCATGTTAGCTGTGTGGAACAAAAGTCAGTGGAATTCTAGAAGGAGGGCAATTGGATATGAAACTGATTATTTGGTATTATGGGAAAGCTTGGGGGTAGCAGATAGTGATACAGCTGTGACAGTTTTTTCAGACTATTTATCAATATGAATGAAGGAGATGGAAGAAAGAGTGCACATTAAAATAGGAAAGGCAATAAAAAGAACAAATGAGAAATTATGGAGTGAAATTGGTGAGTGGGAGTACTGCAGTTATGGAAAGATCATATAATCATGAATGACTTCTATAAAAACTGGTCTGAGTGATGGATTGAACTGGTCTGAGTGGTGGACTAAATTTAAAAAGAATCACAGAAAGTGTTTCTTTTTCAGTGGCAAGATGATGTAAAAAAGTAAGACAAAGTGAAGTATGGGAAAATGTATTATGTAATAGAGAATTTAGATAATAATACAAAAGAATATTATGATATGGAAAAGAAATATATTAAAAAAATGGAGAAAAAATGAAGGCATTACTATTTACATAGAGATATTACTTATAATGGAAAAGGAAGGCGGTATCTACCTATATGGGTAAAATAGTAAAGGAGAATATTACTAAATTAAGGATAACCACAAGGTATTTTTCAGTTACATCCAAAACCTCAAAGGTAAGGCCCAGATTTGCTCTGAACTCATAGTTAATGGTACTGCACATATAGTACCTGTGGCTATAGCAAACCTGCTGGATGACAGGTTCAGTGAAAACATCACTCACCTGTCCCTGCCACATATACCCCAAAGCATCCCGAATACCTGTCCCTCACTTGGTATCTCTAAGGCCAAAAACACAGCCTTTATGGGACCAGACAGCATCCTGTGCTATGTTCTACATGGGTTAAAACAGGAATTAGCATCACCATTTGGCATGCTTTTTAATCACAGCCCAAGCACTGGCTTCATCCCAGTGGAATGAATAACAGCTACCGTCATCCCTTTGCACAAATGGGGTGCATCCACAGACCCCAAAAACTATATCCCATTAGCCTGACCAGCCTTATCTGCAAGGCTATGGAACGAATCATTATGTACTTTATTAACAAAGATATAGGAAATCTCCAAAGGCTTGACCCCACCCAGTTTGGCTTTGTCAAGTGGATATCATGCCTGTTAAACTTGGTGGACTTCTTCGAGACATTCACCAAAGCCCTAGACAAGGGCAAATCTGTGCATACGGACTAGCTAGACTTAGCCAAGGCCTTTGACACAATCCCCCAATCAGGCCTCATTGATAAACTCACCCAGCTGGGTATCAACCCATATATTGTCAGGTGGCTTGTAAACTGGCTCACTGACAGAAATCATATGGTTAAAACAGGGGACTCCACCTCCTCCAGCAGACGCGCAATGGTGGTGTTCCACAGGGATCGATTATGAGACCCCTACTGTTTGGAATCTACTGCTCTGAAGTACAGGCTAAAACTAAAGGGCTGTGGCTGACAAAGTTTGCTGATGAATGCAAACTGGAAGCAATCATTGAAACATCTAGCGATGTCAACATCCTGCAAGAAGATTTCACGCAGACTAATGACTGGTGCCAAAGTCATGGTTTTAAACTTAATGCAAAAATTGCATTATCATCCCCTTCAGTAATGGTGATGTTCCTGAAAACTACCACAATAAAAGAAATACCCTAAGCACACAGTCAGTGGTGAGTGATCTGGGCACATGGGTTGAGAGCAACCTTAACTTTGATCACCATATCTCCACAGTGATAAGAAGGGCATTTTATATTGCTCATCTCATAAGTAAGGCATTGCATCCAGAAAAAAAAAAAGGTTATAACCCTCTGTACTCTTCCCTCATCTGGACAATAACAGCGTACAACCCTCCCTTTGATATGTTCCTTTCCAAACACCTGCAGCAATTGGAGAGACAACAAAGGTTCCTTACAAAGAAAAGTCAGGGTATTCAAGATCTGTCTTATGTGGACAGACTGAAATCATTGTCACTTTACTACGTGTCGTGCAGACTGCTCAGAGGTGACCTACCTTGCATATAGAGCCATCTATGACCCTGCTTTAATGGAAATGCTTCACATTCACAAGTCAAATGGCACACAGATCACTTGCTCAAAGTACCTTACCCTGGATGTGACATCAACAGAACTTGCTGGAGAGACAGAGGTTGCCCCACCTTTGGAACTAGTTTCCTATTCACTTTAAAGAAAGCCCCACGTTGGCCCTATTTAAGCGTAATTTGGATGATTAGATGGGTAACTGAAAATTCACCCCGGGGTTCCATCTGTGTCCCTCTTGAGCAAGGGCAATAGGTTCTGATTTTAGTGTCTGCTGGAACCAGACACCCTTGGGAATATGGGTTGAACTTGGCTAGGCTTGTAAGGGCCCTGGGCCCATTCGCCTAGTAACCTCCTGTAATCCTATGATCCCATGATCCTAACATATACAGTATCTATACTAGAATGTAAACATTCCAAATATAGCACACTATGGCAGAGAAACATTTTCAGAGGTGCTAATTTCCTGCATATTCTGCAACACTTTTAATTTTAGACATGATATCCTGTCTACATAGATACATACTTACATGTCTTGCCAGTAATGCAATTTCCTATACAGTTTCATTTTTAGAATGGCAGGCATAGTAATATTTGATTTAGAAAAATAATTGATGCAAACTAATTTGAGCTCAGCAAACAATTATAGAAGTAGATCAATGTTGTACCTATAGAATCCTATGAACTTTGGACCTTCTTCTTGCCAGACTGCAAAATTAAGTATTTAAGACATTTTCTCCTTCTCTGCCAGAAGCAGTTTAACATCTGACAAACCGAATGCTACTCTGACAAATTCTTACTAAAACATTTTGTTTCTGCATTTGCATTTTGCTGTGTTCACCTCCATATTTAATGTCATGAAAATGAAGTCAGCCAGCAGGGATTCTGTAGCAACTTTGAGTGTGTCCTTGTTACACAGACATTTCACAGTGTAGCTAATCAACAGAATCCGGTGCCCAAGAGCAATGGGTGAAAGTTTGTTCCAAGACTCAGCTTTGAAAGTAACAAGAACAAGTCTTGGTTTTGCAATTTAAATCTGAAAGGAAATATTGTTAGGCATGTAAAGCTGTGTGACATGTTATTCCACAAAATAATTGCTGGCTTGATAGCTCCTTTTTTAGAAAATGTCAGTGTTGTTAATACTGCAGAGGATCATCAACATGCTGTCTTAAATATGTCTGCTGAAGAGGGGTGCTAGGACAGAACAAGTAAAAAAGCAGCATAAAATTCAGCACATTTTCTTTGCTGGTATCTAATATTGGAATAGTCATGTTGTGCAAAATCATCTTCTTTTTAAGTTCTTATTTAAAATGCTATAATAACAGAAAATAATGCAATACAAGCAGTACTTAGTATTAAAGCAACTTCACAAGAATGTATTACAGATAAATTCATATGTAAGATTTTAATGTAGTATTCTATAAGGTAATTAATATCTGCACACTTGTTAAAGGTGTCACTGTTCTAGAATTTCCCAGCATTTAAAATAACTGACAGTTGTTTATACAAGTCTGATAGCATAAGTTTCATATACATTTTGCTAGATGCATCAGAGGGTGATGGCCATCCTACTGATCACTGCTGCAGTAGCCTTAGCTATATGAGTTATATCCTACCAAGGATATAACAAGTCAGCCAGTTTTCAGAGTTTCGGGCACCTTCCAAATGCTCAAATCATAAGGCAGCACACACTGAGCTGCCTAAAATCACAAGTTTGAGTGCCAAGCCCAATAGAGCTTTCCTGCCATTTATGTCAGTGCTCCTCTGCAGGCTTTTGCGATCAACAGTGAGCTCATGCCATTCCTTTGCTGGGCAGATAAGTTCCCTTTGGGGAAAACCTTCCACATAAAAAATTTTATTGTGTAGATCTACTTCCCAGATTAGGAAAGTTATTTTTTTTAGAAGTTTGTGCTTTAACAGATTGCCAGCTGTAGTTTTCAGACTTCAAACCATTTAAATGGAGATTGCCATAGAGAGCGGAATAGTATATTTAAGCAATAACCGATGACACGGTGTGGTATATTGAAGATTTACACATGGTTGGTGTGGTTTAATCATGAAGGCAAAGCCCGAGTGATTAAATAAAGCCAACCGTGGGTAAATTTCAATATACCACAACCATGGAGTCGGTTATTGCTAATGACATTATTTAAAAAAACATACTTACTTTTCTTAAACAATGTCTTTGTATAATGGTGCATTACTGTTCTTCTGCTGGTGTTGGTATACTGCTTAATTGTGTTGATGTACTGCGAATGCGTATGGGACTTGTGTTCCTATGCATACCCAGTACATCAATGCTTTGAATCGGAACCAACGCAGAAAAGAAAGTCTCCGTTGCTCTGTTTTTTTTTTCTTTTTTCTTTTTTTTATTTATAAAAAAAAAAGGTTTTGGACACTTTATGTTGTGACTTTCGGCTTTTCCTGGTTAGGGGTCGCCACAGCGGAACTCCGGTCCGCTAATGATTGGCAGTTGATTTTTACGTACCGAGTTGCCAGCCCTGATGCACAACCTTCAACGAAGGTACACCCATTCACGCATGTCTCCACGCAGAAGACACTCTAACTGAGAGTCGAACCAGATGGCATCTTACTGTGAGGCGACAATGCTACCGCAGCACCACCACCGTGGATGTTTTGGACACTTTATACCAACGGAAAAAAGTCTGGGTGACCAAACCATTTTTCTGTTGGTATAGTGTGGGAGTTACAACGGGCACGCTGGCCAATCAGTGTGCATGTTTTGCAATATTAATGGGGGGGGGTCATTGTATAATTATCATTTTCCTCATGGTAGTGTGATCTCGGAGTTGGTATATTTAATTAGCAGGGGGTGTGGGGAGGTGCTGAGGGAAACATAAAAAAATATATTTTTTGTTTTTATTATTTTTTTTATTTAAATTTTGAAGTTTCAAAACTTCAATCTTATGGTCTTGACCATAAGAAAGTCGATGTTTTAAAAGTTTGAAATTTAGAAGTAGACCCATACTGTATATGTGTATATATATATATATATATATATATATATATATATAAACGTTCATAATGTCGAGCATTTTTGAACGTTCATAATGTTGAACATTTTTACCCCAACAGAAGTGACTGAAACTCATTTGATCTCTTTTGCTGATGTTAAGTCCATGTGAGATTATGAACACTGGGGATAGTGCAATTTTTCCTTTCCAGACAGTAGAGTGATCTCAGAGTTGACAGGCTAAAGAAGAGCCATAAAGATGATAAAGTGGACTATTGAGGATAAGAAATAAAAGTATTGTTACTATTATGCAAAAAGCCCAGAATTTCCAGACACAAGATATACAAAATGATTAAGAGAGAATTTAGAGGAAAAAAAATACTTCCACAAGCAAAACTGTCAGAAGCTTCAAATGAAAATTTGTGTTCATTAATACAACAGATTTGTAAAAAACAGTATATAGCTCAAGAAACTTTCATCTGTTTGGAAAAAGAAGTATCTGAGGAAATGCAAAAATATAGACAACAAAACCAAAAGATATCTGAAAAGTATAAAAAAGAAATATGGACATGGGAAAGAAAGAGAGATTTGATATTGTGCAATATTTATGCAAAGGAGAAAGCCAAATTAATCAATATAAGGAAGGCAGCTCCAAAGATATTTGAAAAGAAATACAGACAAAACCATCCAGATATGGAAAATTTCACACTAAAAAATAATATCACAAAGATGGAGCATAGAAAACAAGATTAGTAAAGTAGAAGATAAAAAATAGAAGTTGAAGTTATGGAATGCCTGTGAAGTGAAGGATTTGGTGTAGAAGGTCTAACACAGGTTACATCACAGCATGATGGAGTGAGTCCCCAAAGTAAAGAGAAACAGGAAGATCAGGAGACGTCTGAGATAGAAGTATGGACATGGGAAAGAAAAAGAGATTTAATATGGTGTAATATTTATGTAAAGGAGAAAGCAAAACTAACCAGTATAAAAAGAGCTGCACCAAAGATATTTGAAGAGAAATGCAAGGAAAGGAATCTGGACATGGAAAACTTTACAGTACAAAAAGTAAGAAGACAAAGAGGAAAAGGGGAAAAGGAGATTAGTAATGAAAAGTTAGAGAAGTATAAATTGAGGTTATGGAGTACCTGCAAAGTGAAGGATTCAGTGTAGAAAATATAATTCAGAAAGCGCCATAACAGGATAGAGCAATGGATATCCAAATTAAGGGGAAACCAGTGGAACAGGAAGCAATTGGTCAGGTGCCGTATGAAGGTAATTTGGAGCCTTCCACAGGAAACCAGTATAAATGTTCACTTGAAGCTAGACAGCAAGAGAAGGAACAGGAAACTCCTCCAGATTCAGCAAGCCCTGCACTACGTGCATGATTAGTGTAAGAGGTAATGTTGGCAATATGGCAGCCGAGCGATCCATGTACGTGCCCGTTTGACTGCATGAGCGCTCTTGCACAAGTCCTAAACGTTCCCAGCCCATGTATGCAAATTACCTCATTTGCATGTGAAAACTATGCAAATGAGATAAATCTGCTATCCAGGAAGCTGGAAACAGGCCGTGTAGGACTAGCGTAATCTGCAGTAATGTACTCGGTTAGTAACCGAGTACAGTTCGGCAAAACCAAAAGGAGACATGACACCTCCAAATAAAGGCTGCATATCATTGAGGAAGCAAGCCAATGGCCAAGTATAAAGCCATTGGCATTGCAAACAATACAAAAGTAAACAATGCAACTTTTATTTTATTGTCGCTGATCTTGGCTGTTTAAGCATTGGGCAGCGGGGCGCAAATGGGATTGGTGGGAAAATAAGAAAATAAACCTAAACCAAGCATTTTAACTAAAATCAGTATTCTGCCATGCAAGTCAATGGCAGGCAAAAGACAACCTGGCCAGTGAATAGTGGTTGCTAACAGGGGAGGCTGAGTGTGACACATGTAACTATGCATTAGCAGGCAATCCTATGCAAATGAGGGGAAGGATAGTGAATCCCAATTTTCCCCAGCATGTGAGGCAGGTCCCAAGAGTGTAAGAATATGAATAGCTGAATGCAAGACTAGGAGGTAGGTGACATCATGGGTGGGTGTGTAAGGCATACTGTAAGTGGATAGGAGCCCTGTGGCTCAAGTATGTTCCTAGCTTAGCACAGCTAAGCTAGGGGATGTGTCTAAACCTACCTAGCACTCTTTACAAAGTGTAAGCAGGTGTGCGCTCCGCGCACCAGGTGTTACAGGAAGAAAACAGAAGTTAAACCAGGAAATAGCAGCAGTGTGCACATTTGAGTACTCTGTTTGTGCGGCGTGCCCCCGGGCTCAAACAGAAGGGCAATGGGAAGAGAAAACAGCAGTAGGAAGTTAATCAAGGAGAACTAGCTTAGCTGGCAGGTGAAATGTAACAGAAGCAGCCAATTACACAGGCCGCAGCCCAGCCCAGAACACTACTATAAACTAAGCAAACACCTTCCCCACTGTTTTTTCCCACACTCTACACCACCAGTGTATACAAGCAGGGAAATTTTAACAAACAAACCTACAAAATGAGAAGGGCTGCAGCAGGCAACATACAACAGCATGTGCAAGAGGTTGAGGGTGGTGAGGATGTGCATGCTGCAGAACAATCCACAGTGAGGAGACGGAGAAGAGTGTACAGACTCAGGGTAACCTACCACGGGCTACATGAGCTGGAGATAGTTGAGCACTATAGGGTGGAGAGAGACCTCCTACAGCAAATAGTTGAGCTGTGCCAGCCACGCCCGACACACCAAACTGACCCAGGGGAACCCATCCCAGTGGATACCAAGGTATGTGTAGGCCTAGGTATACTAGCCACAGGTACCTCCCAAAGCACAACTGGGGATATCATGGGGATCTCACAGGCATCAGCATCCAGAGTATTCCACCAGTTCCTGGATGCCATGTCAGCACATGCCAGTGAGCATGTATATTTCATCAACACCTGTAAGGTGTTGACCAGCAATATGCGTCTCTTCTACCAAATAGCAGAATACCCTGGGGTAGTGGGTGCTATAGACTGCATGCACATACACATCAAAGCACCACCCGGTGAGCAGGGTAGGGCCTACATCAACCGCAGGGGCATTCCCTCCATCAACTGCCAGGTCATATGTGATGCCCAGGGAATTATAATGAATGTGTGTGCTGGCTGCCTGGAAGCCATAACGATTCCGAAGTATGGCATCTAATGCAGCTGTACCAGAGATTTGCCAGTGGGGACATCCCCTACAGTCACCTAGTGGGGGATGCTGGGTACACACTGGAGCCGTGACTGATGACACCCATCAGAAATGCACACACATCTGAACCAGAACGCCATAATGAGGCACACACACAGGCCAGACATAAAATAGAGCATGTGTTTGGGATGCTCAGGTCATGGTTCCAGTGTCTGGACACATCCGGTAGAGCCTTGCAGTATTCACCAGCTACATGTACCCAAATTGTTATGGCATGTGCTATGTTGCACAATATGATCCTGCGGAAACAGCTGCATCAAGAACAGCATGGACCAGGACCACACAGCCCCCCTCCAATGCCAAGGCCTGCACAGGCACAGAGTGACCCAGAGGAAGAAGAACCTGAGCCTGCCCCAGTAGGCAGAAGGAGCCATGCCCAGTATGCCCTGGCCATAACAAAGAGGTAACGCATAGCACATACATTGACACAGTAGGGTCCCAGGGAATGACACCTCTCTTTGACTCGCACATACAGTAAAAGGGATTCCAAACATGACACCACCTGTGCTCAACCATGTATAGGGAATATACTATGTGCATCCAACATAGGCAGCCCTACAACACCATCCACACATCTGGCACACCCACAAGGTAAGTCAATCAACCTACCAATTGCCAAATGGAGTAGAATGTCTTGTTACCTGTAGCTATGGTATGGATGTGAGCATGCAAGGGAATTGGGTGGCTGAATGTTATGGTAGCAGACAGTAGACACCCATAGTGGCACCCTGACATGTGTAACACATACTGGAGTCACCATAGTAGCCAGTACTACACAGGGTGAAAAAAACCACTGCAGGAAATGTGCTGAGTGACATGTGTGTCCATATGACCCACACATGCCAGTCAGGATGGTTCACATACCCAACAACAGTCGCAGCCAGAGGACAGGTGTAGATAAACCCAAACAGGGCCTGTGCCATGGCCCCAGAATGATGGCTATAGTTAACCCCTCCCCCAGGCCTACACAGACAGACCACAGCAGGGCAGGCAGTGGGATGTTAGCTCTGAAGGGTAGGAAGTCAGACAATAATATGTAGGGCAACCAAAGCCATGATCTGTAGTACAACGGTGTGCCTCTAGTCAGCATGATAGTTAATAATACAAAATGAGAAATGGAGTACATGACAAGTACAGTCACAGCAAATGTGTACAAGTGTCACTTGTGCCTCCTCCCCATCCCACATAGCAATGTAATAACAGTCAAGTGTGCCCCCCAACCCTGTGTAGAAATGTAGAAATAGTCAGGTGTGCCCCCCCATCCTACATAGTAATGTAATAACAGCCTGGTGCGCCTCCCCCACCCTGTGTATAAATGTAGAAACAGTCAGGTATGCCCCCCTGCTATGCAGAAATGTAATAACAGTCAAAGCCAACTGATCAATGGATACACTGCAGAACACAGCATGCTACCTGTCGGTGTACAACACAAAGGTCAGCACTGCAGCACAAACTACCTGGACACGATCTACACACCCACTACAGATGGCCATACGGGGCATGCTCACACACAGAAATGAAGGCAATGTCAGTGAACAACATACTGAAAGGTCATACTGAGCATGCTCACACACTTAAATACATGAAGGCCATGACTGCAAACACCAGTGGACCAGAAATATCTGGCAGTTGCAGATGTTAGTGCAGACACTCGTCAGTATGCACCGCTCATGCCTTGCACACACAGTGGATAGAAATACAGACATATATGTCAGGGCGACACACTATAATAAGCCAAAGGTAGATGTACATAGATGTGTAGAAGATGGTGACTGTGACAAGGAGCTATCCAGGCCTGTTCCACCCATCACACAGCCAAGGGGTCCCAAACACGTGAGGTGCATGTGTCACTCACTGCAGATACTAGCCACCAGTATCTGTCAGCATTACAGACTATGTGGTGCATGTGCCAGCTGTGCAACATGACTGTACAAGGAAGTAGTAATCTAGCAGCTGTATACACGTATCTGTGACATATGACCCCGTGTGTGCCCGCATGTGGTGTGTCAACTCGTACATGAATGGGTTATAACCATGCATACACTGCCCTCCCCATAGCCCTACTATGACAAGCCTGCTAAGGTAATCCAATGTGAAATACACCTTTATGAGAGCTGTAGCCCAGTGACCTCTGTAGCGTGTCCTGTAACTGCATGCTGTTGTACTGTGATAAAGTAGCTAGGTAGGTGTTCTAACTCCAGACTTGGCAACTGTGTGTGTCAGTGTGTGTATATTAGTGTACATGTCTGTCTGTGGAGAGAGCAATGCTTTTTAGGGTACTCACACTCCTTACAATTCATATACTCAACTTTGGCAAGGCTGCTGATGTCACCAACCTAGAAATACACCTCTGGGAAGGAAGTAGCTCAGTAATCTCTGTAGCACATCCTGTAACTGCTGTAGTGTGATAAAGTAGCTAGGTAGGGGTTCAAGCCCCAGACTTGGCAACTGTGTTTATGTGTTAGTTGGCATGTCTGTCTGACTGTGTAGAGAGCAATGATTTTTAGGGTACTCACACTCCTTACAATTCATATACTCAACTTTGGCAAGGCTGCTGATGTCATCCTCCTAGAAATACACCTCTAGAAAGATTGCAGCCCAGTAATCTCTGTAGCATGTCCTGTAACTGCATTCTGCTGTAGTGTAATAACATTGCGAGGTAGGTGTTCTAACCATACACCTGGCAAGGGTGTGTGTGTATTTGTGATAATGTGCTTGTCTGACTGTGTAGAGAGCAATGCTTTTTAGGGTACTCACACTTCTTACAATTCATATACTCAACTTTGGCAAGTCTGCTGATGTCCCCCACCTAGAAATACACCTCTGGGAAGGTTGCAGCCCAGTAATCTCTGTAGCGTGTCTTGTAACTGTGTACTGCTGTAGTATGATAAAGTAGTTTGGTAGATGTTCTAACCCCAGACGTGATAACTGTGGCTGTGTGTTAGTGTACATGTCTGACTGTATAGAGAGCAATGCTTTTTAGGATACTCACACTCCTTACAATTCATGTACTCAACTTTGCAAGGCTGCTGATGTCACCCACCTAGAAATACACCTCTGGGAATATTGCAGCACAGTACTCTCCATAGTGTGTCCTGTAACAGCATACTGCTGGATTGTAAGTTAGAAATGTGGCAGGGTTCTATCCCCACCCATGGTAGTTCTGGATGTTTTGTGTGTGTTTCAATGTCTGTATATGGAGTAATGCATTATAGGCTAGTCACACTCAGTACATTTCAAATGGCCTACTTTGGCAATCCTGCTGATGTCATTCATTGTGAAATACAGCTTTGGGGAAGGAGTTCTCTTGTAATCCCCATGGTGTGTCCTATAACAGCTCCATGGTGTAGTGTGATATAGACCACTGTCAGGGGTTCTCAACCCACACATGTCAGTTGTGGAAGTTTTGTGTGTGTCTCACTATCTCTGTAGGGAACAATGCATTTTAGGCTAGTCACCCGCAGTACATTTCAAATGGCCTACTTTGGCAACCCTGCTGATGTCATTCATTATGAAATACACCTTTGGGAAAAGTGTACATTAGTAATGTGTGTAGTACATACTACAACTGCATAGTACTGTGGTGTATCAAACTAATTAGATAGGGGGTTCTACTCCCAGACCTGATGTGTGTGTTTGTAACTCATATCCTGTGAAGAGGTGGTTGTGAGCTTGTGGCCAACGGGAAGTGCGTTTTGTATATTTCTTATATGGTGGCCCTACTATATATCACAATGTCCACCATACAGGGATAACAGATGTGATTTGGCTGGGGTGCAAAGCCGTACCCATACATGTGACATCGAGGCCAGCCAATCATAGTCAGCAACCCCAGTATTACCCAGAACACACTCTCAACCCATGTCTCATACACACACACATGCCTAGGCAACAGCCAATATGTGGGTAGTACACTGCATATTGGCCACTGATAGTAACTATGGAGTGATAGCAGTGGGCTACAGAGGGCATTTCACCCTGTCCATCTGTCCAAAATGCATGAACATGCTAACAGTGCACCTCTCCCATGTTCCCCAATGGACACCTGCACCACCTGTGTTGCCATCACATGTGACCCACAATGGACATACCATGCCTGACAACATGCCATGTATGGACAGATGCCACTGACACAAGGGAATTATGTTAGCATGCTATCAGTGTAGGTGCAGAGTAAACCTGGTGCCCATTACCGGTCCTCGCCACAGGTGGGCAAGACTGGCACATATGATAGTAATCTGTGTTCACAACATGGACTAGACACTCCAGGTACAGTTCCACATGTCACTGTACATGCATGTGGGAGGTGTGCACATCCCAGACACCATCCATGTCATGGACTAAGGAACACAGACATGGCAAGCGATGCACAGCATTGGCCACACACACAATAGTCACCCAGGTGACTGGATGGGGGATACAATACCCACCTGTGTGTGCAACTGCGGAAACTACAGCCCTGAGAAACAATGCAGACCACTGTCATGTGGCCTGATGCCAAGGTATACCCATTGCCTACCCTTGTGGAGCCTGCTGCCACAGTCGACCACCACACACCCAGACATGCAGCCTGTGTGTTTGTCTGTGTTTTGTATGGTGTGTATGTTCACATCCACACTCACTACAACCCCCATGGGCATACTGAAGCATGATGTCTGATGTCAGACACCTCCTCATACCCTTTGCCCATACAACCTCCATATGACCAGTGTGGTGCCTGTGATACCTGCACAGTGATATGTTGTGGCAATCCCACTTCTGATGAGTTGTACTCCTGGCCCTGACAAGTGTATCGATGTGTAAGTGTTCCTGTGAGAGTGTGGCTGTTTTCATGCTGGCACCTGTTCATGCAGACAGGTATGTGTACGTCACCTACTGTATATACTGTACCGTATCCCTGTTGCAGATATCACTCACCATCACATATATGTTCTGAGGGCTCCACAACAGGTAACCCATGTGGTGCATCCAATAACTGCATCAAACTGTGATAACACTACATAGTTGTCAGGGGTTTGATACCCTGTGCTGGTAGGTGTGTAACACAAACAAGCTGCAGTTTTACTCTCCCACCCCTTCCTGACATGTCTTTGCCTCTGTCTGCCTCTCCCACTCCCTCTCTGGTGGATGTGGAGTGGAGACCTACATCTGCTTTGCTTAGGCAGCAGCATGATGCTCATGATCAGCTGATGGCCTCTGCATGAATTTCAGCCCTCCCCTAGCTGAATGCTGAATGCATGTGGAACAGCTGTGATAACATTTCCATAGCCAATTGCATGGAAACTCACTCCAATATCTAGGAACATCATGTTGGTGTTGGCCGTTGTCATTCACTGTGAGCAGGAACTAGATCTGTTGGTTGGCAAAAAGCATTTGAGATGGATTGGGAATTTACCTCTACCAACATATACTGTGGAAACAGGACAACACACAGGAGGGGGATGTGCCTGACCTGCCTACAGACTGTAAGTGCTGCTATACTGCATGTGGAGTACTGTTGGTTTAACAGTTTGTGTGTGGATATGTCTTTCCTACATGTCTCCATACCTGCCATGTCAGTTCCATGTTTATGTCAAATCCCCATCTGCAGGGTCATCTGCAGACAAGGCAGTGTGTTGTGCCTTTGGTTTCATGTGTTACCAACGGAGCATCTATCTGTGGACTGCAGAAGGTAGTGTGAGGATTGCAGTCTGTAGATGGTGAAAGCCATGACAGCTACTGGTGTCTTATCCCTCATAGGACATATATTGCCACAAACCCTGTTACAACAGTAAATGTATGAGGTTATCACAGCAACATGTCAATACTGGCCCTGTGTATCTGCTGCCAGCAACAACTCTGTCAATCTGTGTACATATATCGTGCATGACGTGGTACATATGAGCTGTACATCATAATTAGTCTCATCATATCTGCTAACAAGCCAGTGAGATATCAGACTGCTTCACATGTAATGAACAGTAGGAGTTATATTTGATGACATAACCTGGACATTCTGTGGATGTTTGTACAGTCCTCCCTGTGTGTGGGCATCAGTGTTACAGGCAGCAGGTAGCAATACCTCTTACAGGAGAACTGGCACACTCAGGGCAGCTATAAATTCGTAAGAGGTTCAGGAACTACAGACAGAGTGTGAGTAGAGTTGTGTTATGCTTTGTATAGTACTGGTGTTACAGGGTGTGTGTGTACATACTACTTTATCTTGGAATGCAGTCTGTCTGAATAGCTCTCAACTGTGGGCCTATCCTCTTGGTGGCCAGAGTTGTGCCTATCATATGTTGTCTGTCCACCACACATGTCCTGTGTCAGATATTCCACTGGCAGTGTGTGTGTTGAGTGCTATCAGTAAATGACCTACATATCAAGCTTTGCACATATGACATGCTGTGGGGGGGAGTGTTCCATAGTGGGCTGAGGGTATATCACACTGCCATTCCTGCCATCAGTTCACTTCTGTTGTATCCCCCACACATATTGTGGGGTTGTGGTCATATATGTGTGAGCGTCACCTACACAATACATGTGTACTCTTATGCACTCCAGAGGCCAGTGAATGTAACAGTGGTATATGACCCTGTATAACTGAGTCTGGGAGGAGCACCATAAATGACCTAGACTGTTAAATATGTGGGGGTATCAGGGAGTGATCTGCCTTAAGGTATCTGGATGTAAAGTGCCGTATACTTCACCTATATGTACATTGCTTACATATATTTGGTTACTGCAAGCCTACTGCCTGCTGACAGACAGACTGTTCTGTATGTCAGTGTGCATGTGATGGTGTCAGTTATGCCTTGTTATGTCAGAGTTACAACCCATTTGGTCACACGACGTCTTTACCACCCACTGCTATTGTACAGAGTGTAAATAGAGGCTGCTGAACTATACACCTGCATTACATACTGTTGATCATTTGGTATCCTGTGGCCCAGTCTGTCCTCACTATTGTACAATTTTAAGGGCTTGGCCTGGACAGCAACAGTTGTGAACCTTTCCAGACTACTGCATTAGTATAACTGTTTCACGGTTGCATTCCTCTATTTATATGGATGTCAGTTTCTGAACAGCTGTATGACATGGCATATAGAACTGTAATAGTCCACAGTGAAAGGTATTCCATTTCTGCAAACCTGTGTGTGGTGTTTTCCCTATGACCTCTCTGTGGGTATATGTTGCAGGCAACGATTGTCATTTGCATGGGTGGCCCATACATTGTCCAGTTGTTCAGGTGTTAACTCTAGGCATAGTGGCTGTTCCATATTGTGTGCACTTTCTTTATATGTATCTTACTGTACATATATCTGCATGTGTATGTGTAGTCACATGTATAACAATATATATATATATATATATATATATATATATATATATATATATATATATATATATATATATATATATATATATATATATATATATATATATATATATATATATATATATATATATATATGTGTGTGTATGTATCTGCATATCTGTGTCTGTGTATCTGTATCTTGGGTATGTTGATGGCTGCCACATTTTACATTACCTATGGGAGGCAGACTGTACTGCATGATATATCACCAATACCAGTCTGACATCATACAGGTGGGATGTAGTACTGTTAACGTCCTGTGCCCATGTCGTGTCAGGTCCTGGCTACAGGATTTGCAATACTTGGTAGTGTATTGCAGGGCGGATGTATGTTTGGCTGTGGGGGTGCCTAGTTGTACAAGACATATAGTATTTGGAGCCCCTCAACCCCAGTAACGGTGCATGTGGACATATGTGTGTTTGTTAATCTGCCATTGCTCTCTACAGATATTTGGCCATATATACCGATATAGAGATATATATCTGCTGACATATATATAACTATGCCCGTATATACCTACATATATGTAGATCTGCATACACATATGTAACTTGCTGTGTATATGTAGACATATAGGTGTAGACACATATATGTGTCGATGTAGGCATTTGCATGTATATATGTTCATATATAGTAATATATATGTATATAGTGTTAGAAAGCTATACACATACATATATATATATATATATATATATATATATATATATATATATATATATATATATATATATATATATATATATATATATGTATATATACACACATATAGAGATATGTTGTATCAGTTTAGATATTAATATATTTAAACACAGATACATCTGGATGATGGTATACATTCTCTGTACAGTTGCATGACTGGACTGGATTATATGTTTCAGATATTGCCCTGACTTTATACAGTTGTATTGGCTTACTGTTAGACCATTGTAGCTGTGTTGCGGAGGGTCCTGGGGTCAAGAACTGCATGTGCTGGATATTGCATTGCACATTGCACAGCATATCTGTTACAGCTGTGGTGGGGGGAAACATAGCAGTCATCAGCAGGTATCCCTCAATTGAGCCCCCACCCCCATTAACAGTGCATAAGGTCAGTTATTTTGTGGTGGAGGTTCCGGTTGATTTTTCTATTTGGTGATGCAATTCACATATCTATCTGTATATATATATATATATATATATATATATATATATATAGATATAAAGATATATAGATATATATATATATATATATATATATATACATATATATATATATATATATATATATATATATATATATATCAATATCTAAATATATGTGGACATATTTATCTACCTATATACCATTGATGTGATATGATGCTATGTGTGAGTCATATATTTATATGTACCTGTGTATCTCTGTACATTTACAGATGTAACTGTCCATATGTCCATGCATAATTGGCTCACAATATTGGTCTGTTCCACATTCGTCTGGCCAGTTGATTTGGATGATGTCAGGCATGTGGTCAGTCAGGAATGACGATACATTACAGTTTCAAACATCATGTTGTTCAGAATATGTGTATTACAACAGATCACTGTTTAACTAGCAACGTTTTACATGTATATGAACAATATTTCACATTTATCCCTGTTTGTACCCCATTTTTGTCACACTGTGTCCAGAATGTTTGCAATAAGAGGTTGAGTGTTATGATATTAGTACAATTCCCCTTATCAGATTGACTGTGCTGCATGATATGTCTGGGAATACTTGGGATTTATGTATATCCGACATGGTGTAGTGTTAATTCACTATGATTGTGGTATGCAGGGTCCTGGGTTCAGGAATTGCAGTGTCTGTCAATTATGTTGCTGGGTTGAACAAGGGTGGTGGCATACAAGGTGATTAAGGCACTTGTAAGCAGTTGTAATTGTGTTTGCGTGACGGTAATCATTGCCAACTGCAGGTAACATCCAGTTACACCAGGTTAGCCTCGAAATTGCTTACTTTGTGTACAAAGTGCTTACCGTCTCGCAAACACAAACCTCCAGTTACATATGCCTACAGATAGTTAGTGTCAGATTTGCTGAGCCAGTAAACTCGCTTACTAGAGCTGACATATGCTTACTACAGCTTATTGCTGCTTAACCTAACTACTGCTTTATGCATTATGATACTAATACCTCACATGTGCATTCCTTGCAGTACTCCAGTATATATATATATATATATATATATATATATATATATATATATATATATATATATATATATGTTATTTCATGGCCGCAGTACTCCAGTTTATATATATATATATATATATATATATATATATATATATATATATATGTGTGTGTTATTCTGTGGGTTATACAACATACATATTACCCATAACGTGGTTTGCCATGGGAAATGGTATGTCTCTGTACCTTCCCTGTGTCCCCGCCTCCTTTCTCGCTGACATCCATGGGCCAGTCCCATTAGAACGGGTTCATCCAAACCCAGCACGCCTCAGTCCATAATGTCATACCCATCATTCCCTTCCCCTGTTCCTCCTCCACATCAATCATCCTTCCTACAGTTCCAGCCAAATCTAACCACACCACTACACATTGCCCACTCTCTACTTCTCGGGACCCTTTGTATAAGTTGTCCCAACCCATGGATCTTCAGGCTTCCCACACATGTAGTCCGCGAACATATGTTACCATCTTTGCTTACCTTTGATGCATGGTATGTTACCCCAAGGACTCTTTTTAGCAGAATTTTTGGGGTCGTCCCACAAGGGACAGACGTGTTTGTTTAAGATTAGAATTAGCAGGTTAACACTGTTTCTCCCACTGGTAGTATCCTGCCAGTAGTCTATTGCTGTGCTACGCTTAGCGGTGCGTATTATTTGATTTGCATGATATTTGCTTTTTGGCATTGATTTCCCCTTCATCACTTGTTATATATGTGTCTTGTATCCTTGAGATATGTGTATGTACACTGTATGGGGTCCTGGGAACTTCTACACTTAGTTACAATAACACCTCACATCTGAACTTACTGCAGTACTCCAGTTCACATATATATGTTCTGTAGTCAGTTATGGCACATATGACTGTATACTGATGCCTTTCACAGGTTCAGTTTGGTTATATTATGGTGAGGACATGTTTACTACTACCTCATTCTTCTGTACTTCTGTTATGGCTTGGTGGATAGCTATTGGGACTATGGCGTATAGGGTCCTGTATTTGTGACCTGCATGGCTGTTTATTTTGTTGCTGGGCTGACAAAGGCCCATTCTATACAGAGTGATTACGGCAATTTAAAGCAGTTGTAATGCCTTAAGCCCGCTTATTAGTGCATACATATGCTTACTATTGCTTATTTGTGCTTACACCTGCTTACTTGTGCCTTATTCCGTCTGACACTGATACGTCACCTGTGCATTTCTTGCAGTACTCCAGTTCATATATGTATGCTATTTAGTGGGTTTTGCAACAAAAGTATTGGTTATAACATGCTTTGCTATGTAAAATAGACTGTGCTACAGTGGGACTCGAACTGGGAATGCCTGCTCATTGGTCGTATGCTCTACTCACTACACTATTGCTGTTCTGCTTCATTTGCATATTTCTACCATAATGTCATACCCATGTTTCCTTCCCCTGGTTCCTGAGCTCCACATACACAGCATCCATCCATTCTCCAGTTGCTAGCCCAGCCATACCACACCTTTACACATGTCCCTCTCTGCACGTCTTGATACTCCTCCATTATACTGTCTCGACCAAAGCTTCTGCAAGCTCTTCATCCGTTTAGTCCATGTACGTATGAACCTTCCCTTGATCCTCCTCCGAAACTGGTGGAGACATCTATGTGACTCACAATTTGTGGTTCGTCCCACCAGGGACGGACCTTTTGTTGTGTCAAGAGTAGTCTTAGCTGATCTACACTGTTTCTCCCACTGGTAGCATCCTGCCAGGGCTTTGAGAAGCAGCGGTTTGCTCACACACTTGGCCAGCCTCATCTCCCAGTTCTGCAGAACTGATGCCCCAGGTGTGACATTCTGTGCATGAAGCACGCCCACACGCCCCCACGGCGTGCACTGTTTTTCATTATTCTCTTCAATATTAAGCAAGACTACTGTTCTCACAGTATGATTGGACAGGCACTGTTCTTTGATACACATAGACTGCTCGAAATACTGTGATTGAGCAACGTACACATGTTTGCTGGCATTACACTACATACTTACATACATTTCCTATACTGTTGAATGACTGTGCTGGATGATATGTTTGTGATAGCAGCTGAATGTGTGTCTGCCATGGCTTAGTGGTAACTCACTTAGACTATAGTGTGCAGAGTCAGGGGGATTTCAATCTGGGAGTGCAGATTATTTTGTTAATTGGCACGATGAGAGCTGTTGGCTACAGAGTGACTAAGGCACTGTAGATCAATTGTAGGCGGGTATGCACTGGTTTACGCGAGGCTCCTCATTTCTGACCTCCGGTTATGGCATCTTACACTGAGTTGGCTTCTACATTGCTTAACCAGTGTGGGCATTGCTTACCGCCACCCAAACAGGCTTAAAACCACTTGTTCCCGCATACCCCCATGCTATTTCATGTATTTAGTTTACATTTGTTGACCGGGACAGTCCGACTGGATACTTGTCCATTTTCAGTGGTGGCCCGGGGAGTAGAGCTCGACAGTAAACCCCAGCTACTCATTACAAGTAATACAGAGGTGCTCACATTCATAGAGAGTAACAGACTCAACATAGCTATGTTCCATATTCTTCATGCTTAGTTTACGTTCACATGTCGGTATTATACATGCTTAGATCAGGTTTACATGTCAGGTATGACTGTTGACAAAGGTCAGTTTAAGGTGAAGTTAGATTCCAGTTTAACAGTTCTGGATAGGTTACACTCAGGTATCCGGGTTAGGTTTAGTTATTCCATACCTGTGTGGTAGAGTAGAAGAGAATAGTGAAGGGATAGGTTACACTCAGGTATTCGGGTTAGGTTTAGTTATGCCATACCTGTGTGGTAGAGTAGAAGAGAATAGTGAAGGGATAGGTTACACTCAGGTATTCAGTTTAGGTTTAGTTATGTCATACCTGTGTGGTAGAGTAGAAGAGAATAGTGAAGGGATAGGTTACACTCAGGTATTCGGGTTAGGTTTAGTTATGCCATACCTGTGTGGTAGAGTAGAAGAGAATAGTGAAGGGATAGGTTACACTCAGGTATTCGGGTTAGGTTTAGTTATGCCATACCTGTGTGGTAGAGTAGAAGAGAATAGTGAAGGGATAGGTTACACTCAGGTATTCTGGTTAGGTTTAGTTATTCCATACCTGTGTGGTAGAGTAGAAGAGAATAGTGAAGGGATAGGTTACACACAGGTATCCGGGTTAGGTTTAGTTATTCCATACCTGTGTGGTAGAGTAGAAGAGAATAGTGAAGGAGTAGGTTACACTCAGGTATCCGGGTTAGGTTTAGTTATTCCATACCTGGATAGGATATACTCAGGTATCCGGGTTAGGTTTAGTTATTCCATACCTGTGTGGTACAGTAGAAGAGAATAGTGAAGGGATAGGTTACACTCAGGTATTCGGGTTAGGTTTAGTTATGTCATACCTGTGTGGTAGAGTAGAAGAGAATAGTGAAGGGATAGGTTACACTCAGGTATCCGGGTTAGGTTTAGTTATGCCATACCTGTGTGGTAGAGTAGAAGAGAATAGTGAAGGGATAGGTTACACTCAGGTATTCGGGTTAGGTTTAGTTATTCCATACCTGTGTGGTAGAGTAGAAGAGAATAGTGAAGGGATAGGTTACACTCAGGTATTCGGGTTAGGTTTAGTTATGTCATACCTGTGTGGTAGAGTAGAAGAGAATAGTGAAGGGATAGGTTACACTCAGGTATCCGGGTTAGGTTTAGTTATTCCATACCTGTGTGGTAGAGTAGAAGAGAATAGTGAAGGAGTAGGTTACACTCAGGTATCTGGGTTAGGTTTAGTTATTCCATACCTGTGTGGTAGAGTAGAAGAGAATAGTGAAGGAGTAGGTTACACTCAGGTATCCGGGTTAGGTTTAG
>NC_056739.1:1300422665-1300457665 GCF_019279795.1 Protopterus annectens
TTTGCACAGGTTTGTGCGGTTTGCATGGAGGTAAGCACTGCTAACTTCTGGTCACAGTTTCTTACAACCAGTTAGCTTCTCCTTTGCTTAATCTGTGTAGGCAGTGCTTACCCCCATGCAAACGTACTTGCACACGCTTACTAGTGCTTACATATGCTTACTATTGCTTATCTGTGCTTACACCTGCTTACTGCTGCCTTATTCCTTATAACACTGACTCTACACATGTGCATTTCCTGCAGTACTCCAGTTCATAAATATATGTTATTTAGTGGGTTTTGCAATACAAATATTGCTTATACCATGCTTTGCCATGTAAAATAGACTGTGCTGCAGTGGAACTCGAACTGGGAATGCCTGCTCGTTAGGCGACCTCTCTGCCCACTACACTATTGCTGAGATGCTTCATTTGCATATGTCTTCCTTGTTATCCTCTTCAGCCTTTTAAGCTGCTTTAACTGTAGCTAAGCAATGGGCACACACATGCACCTATGGTTAGCTTTACTCGGAGCTTTAGAGGACAATACAGGGGTTTCTTCTTTTGATTTTTATGTCCTGTTGCTGTCGTACTCATGGGGGACTGTTGGTGGGGATATGTTGACACCTATGAATGGTCTTGCACATTTATTTCCACTTTCTGCTGTTCAACATTGCAGGGTCATGTTTATTCTGAGAGCTCTGCTCTCAGACATGCCCCCTGCACTCATACACGCTCTGTGTAAGCCTGGGAGCTCGGGCAGCGTGCTTTCATTAATATGCATGACCCACTGCCATCCTGCTCCTAAATGGGTGCTTCCATGCAAGTCCTGCATGGAAAATTAGTAAATCCGGGGGACTGCAGAAACTATGATGCAGTCAGTGCTGAGGACTTATAGGCCAGTGAGTTCCCATATGACAGAGCAAGAGATGGCACATGATGAAATTGAAGAGAATGTGCCACAGGAAGATGCTATAGAACCTTTTATAGAATGCTCACAGGAAATGTAAAACAAGGGATGTGCCCTCAGGTTGGAAGAAAATGAGCTAAGAGAAGAGTTGCTTGATTTAATAGACATAGACAGATATGTTAAGGGAATGAAAGAAATCAACTGCAGAAGGTTAATTAAACCTCAAAATTCAGAATCTGATAAAACAAGTGAGCACAGTAATTAAGACTGTCCATACAGATCCATGTGATATAACAGAAGTAAACAGGATATATTACTGTGCAATTAAATTAATAACTGATAAAGTTCTACCACAAGAACACAGGGTATTGAGGGAAAGGAAGAGGAGAAATTGAATACCATCATGGAAATATCAAATAGAGAAAACTATAAAGCAGTTAAGACAAAAAGTGTCAGCGTTAGAAGACTATAGAAGAGGGAACAGATCAACAAAAATACTAAGAAAGATAGATGTGATAAAAGCAATGTGCAGTATTAGAACAGACCAGGATCTATCATGCACTATTGCAAATAACAAACTAAAAATTTCAGCACAGGCGGAAAAACTTTGAAGATACAAAGAGGAGTATAAAGTAAAAGTACAAAATAAGCAACTTATTGAAGACCAAAAAAAGGTTTTATAGAGAATTTGGAAAAAAGGTAAAAGGAATTGAAAGACTGCCAAAAAGAGAAGAAATAGATGCATTTTGGAGAAGTATCTATGAAGATCCTGTGGAACATAAAGATGCTAAATGGATAGAAAAAGTAAAAGAAAGAATACGAAGTTTAAAGGTACAGGATATGAAATGGGATGAAGTAACAGCCAGAGAGATTGAAATAAAGTTAAGAAAAGCCTCTAATTGGAAAACCCCAGGCCTAGATGCAGTACCTAACTTTTGGTTAAAAGTATCAACATCTTTGCACAAAGATTAAGCCATGAGTAAGAACTATTTATATGAGCACTCCAAGCAGACACCAACCTGGCTAACAACAGGAAAAACAATGCTCCTACTTAAGATTGAACCTGCAAGCTCCTGAAAAAATTATAGACCAATAACTTGCCTTCCGATGACATATAAACTATACATGGTAATTGATGCAGACAGTTTATAGTCATTTAGAAGAAAACTCAATTATGGCAGTAGAACAAAAGGGAATAAAAGAAAGTCATATGGAACAAAGGATAATTTGTTGTTAAAGTCATAGTGGAGAACTGTAAAAAGGAGAAGAATCTAAGTATGGCATGGATTGACTACAGAAAAGCATTTGACAGTATCCCACATTCATGGATAAAAGAGTGCTTAAAAATGTATAAGATACACCCTACACTGATCGACTTCATTACAGTGACCATGAAGCAGTGGCAGACCACTTTGCAAGAAAGCCATGATAAAGGACAAACTGTTATCCCAGGGATAAAAATTCAAAGGGGGATGTTTCAGGGTGACTCTTTTGTCATCATTGCTATTCTGCCTTGCCCTTAACCCATTAAGCTGTCTGCTTAACAGCTTAGGCCATGGCTATAATTTGGCTGCTATAAAATAACAAAGTGTGAAGACTTCTCATATTCTCTTTGTTGATGATTTAAAACTGTATAGCTCATCAGATCAGTAACTGAAAGCACAACTACAGGTTGTTAAAACTTTTTCAGATGATATAAGAATGTCATTTGGTCTTGATAAATGTGAAAAAGTAACCTTTAAAGCAAGAAAACTGCAACACCAGGTAAACAACAGTTTGGGACAATATGATATAATAGAACTTGAGGAAGAAGGAGTATATAAATATTTGGGAATTGATGAAGGATCAACAAAAAACATGAATAAATGTGAATAAAGCTTAGTAAGGAATATTTCAGAAGACTTAAAATAATCCTGAAAATAACACTGACATCTAGGAACAAAATCCAAGCTATAAATCAATTTGCTCTTCCTGTCCTAACTTACAGTTTTGGAGTGATTGACTGGCCCCAAAACGTGTTGGATAGATTAGATAGGAAAACGAGAAGGATGCTTCATGCTCACCAAATAATGTATAAAAATCAGTGCTCACCAAGATTTTATATTCCCTGTTCCATAGGTTCATAGGTTCATAGGTAGGTACTAGGTTATCTGCCCGAGGGCATTTATAAGCCTAGCCAGAGTGTGTCGGCTTTCGTTACCCCATTGATTAATTAACTGATCCTCTGTCAAGCAGAGCCAATAAAGTGATCCCAGGGGTGTATTTTCTGTTACCCATCCACTCATCAAGGTTTGTTAGTGAGGGGCTCTGCCTGATGTAATTTGGAATTTTGTTCCAAAACATGGGGAGTCTCTATGACAGGAATCTATCCCTCCAGCATGTTCTATTTATTTTTGTGGTGAGGTTTACCTCACAAGAGCGTGTGGCTTACAGTGACTTGGATTTCTTTAGGTGGAGCATGTCCATCAATTCTGAGTTGGACATGGCTTTGTAAGTCTGGAAGAGATCACCTCTGAGTAAGCGATATGCCACTGAGTAAAGCCAGAGTTTTTTCAGTCGGTCTGTATAGGACATATGTTTGAGACCGGTAATCCTCTTGGTAAGGTACTTTTGTGGTCTTTCCAGCTGTTGGAAGTGTCTTGTGAGGTACATCCCAAATGGGGCATTGTATGCTACAATGGGTCTAATGAGTGATGAGTAGAGGGGCACTTTAACCTCTTTATTTCTAGATGCAAACTCTTTAGTAATTAGATGGGCCAAATAGAAGGATTTCCTAACTACTTTGGCAATATGATTGTCAAAGAAGAGATTACTATCTACCTGAGTCCCCAGATCTCTTATTACCTCTTCTGTATTAAGGGGGCTGCCACCTATGTGGTAATTCATGGGTGTTTTGTTTTTCCCATGTAGGATGACTATGCATTTTTTGGCATTTAGCTTGAGGCCATGACTTTGACACCAGGTGTCCATCTCAGTAACGCCCTTTTGGAGGATGTCCGTGTCAGCTGGAGAGTCAATTATGGCTCCCAGTTTGCAGTCATCGGAGAACTTGGTTAGCCATAGTCCTCCTGTGTTTGCCTGTACTTCTGAGAAGTATATGCCAAACAGTATGGGTCCCAGGACCGAGCCTTATGGGACACCACTTGTGACTGATTTAGAGTCGGACCTGGAGCCCGCTATTCTTATCGTGCGAGTTCTGTCTGTAACCCAGTTGGCAACCCATCTCTTGACATAGGGGTTTATGTTCAGGCTGCTGAGTTTTTCTGTAATACCCGGGGAATGGTGTCAAAAGCCTTGGCAAAGTCAAGGTAGGCTGTGTGAACCAACTTTCCCTCGTCTATGGCCTTGGTGACTGTCTCGAAGAAGTCAACCAGGTTTAGTAGGCATGATTTGCCCTTAACAATGCTGAACTGGGTCAGGTCAAGTGTTTGGAGGTTCCCAATGTCTTTGTTAATGAGTTCCATGATGATGCGCTCTATAGCCTTTCAGACCAGGCTAGTCAGGCTTATAGGATAGTTACCAGGGTCAGTTGTGGCCCCTCCTTTGTGGAGAGGAATAACCGTTGCTGTGCACCATTCTATGGGCATGTAGCCTGTGGAGAGGCTGTGGTTGAACAGTGTGTTTAGGTGGGGGGTTAGTTCGTTCTGTAGTTTGTGCAAGATACAGCCTGGGACACTATCTGGTTCCACTGACGCTGTGTTTTTGGCTTTTGAAAGGGCTGTTTTCACCTGTGCATCTGTGATTTTTGGGACACTACACTTTTCCGGTATTGTTGTGGGCCCTTTTGGAGATGAGAGGGGGTGAAGTTTGGACTGAATCTATCTGCCAGGATGTTGGCAATATCAGTAGGTTCAGTATATTTTGTGTTATTTTGCACTAGTTCAGTGTAAATCTGTGAGTTGCCACTTAGATTCTTAACATAGCTAAAGAAGGCTTTTTGGTTATCATTTGAATCCTTGGCTATTTGTCTTTCGAAGTTAGCCTTGGATGATTTCATGAGGGACCTCAGTTTCTTACCGATACTGATCAGGGATGTCTTTCCTTCTTGGGATTTGCTTTTTTCTGAAATAGTTTCCTCCTTCTATTGTATAGCCTGTTTATTGCAGGGGTCCACCAAACTGGTTTCCTTCTCTTAGAGGAGTGAGTCTTGGTTTTGTTAGGGATGGCACAATCCCTGCATCCTTGTAGGTGCTCACAGAGTGCATTTGTAAAGATTTCTGAATCTTGGACAGTGTTATCCTTTAGCGTGGGGGCTGTGAAACTTACCACCTCTATCTTAAGTAAGGTGAAGTTTGTTTTAGAAAAGTTTTTTACTGTGGTTTCCTTAGTTGGGGGTGGTGGTGGGGTGTGGACATCCAGAGTGATTAGTTTATGGTCTGATCTAACCAGTGATGGGTTGACCTCCGGTGTGGAACACCTGTCGCCCATGTTGGTGATGACCAGGTCCAATATGTTTTCACCTCTGGTAGGGGAGTTTACCAGCTGACCAGGGTGTTTGAGTTGATGAATTCAAGGAAGCACTGGGCCTGGGAATTTGTACTCGAGTAGTTTTCCTAGTGAATGGTAGGATAATTGAAATCACCCAATATCAGGGTGTTTGGTAGGACCTTCGTATTTTTCAGTGTCTCCAGAAAGGTGGAGTGGTGGTTCTGGGTCATTGAGGGTGATCTGTAGCAGGCCACAATTTGCATTGCAGATTTGCTCGATGTTAGTTGCACATGGATGATCTCAGAGGTATCATGCTGCACCACTAACCTGGAGGTGTAGGTACCCCTGATGAATATGGATACACCCCCTCCTTTTGTGTTTCAGTCCGTGTTCTGTGGCCGAAACGTGTGGTATGAGTTGTAGCCTGGTAGTGCTGGGGTGTTCTCTGGAGCCTTGAACCAGGTTTCAGTTACTGCACAGATGTCGACTTTTTCCATACTGAGGAGTGCTTTGAACACGTGCATTTTGAGATTTAAACTCCTGGCATTGAGTAGCATAACCCTCAGTTTTTTGTTAATTGTGCTGTTTATGGAGGTGGGTTTGACTTTTGAGCCTTGCCTAAAAAAGGCACTATGGGGGCAGCAAGAGCCTTGGCCAGTATTCAAAAGCCTAGAGGTGACAGGTGCAAGCCGTCTCTTGCGAAGCAACACAGTTTGTAGAGCATGTCGTCCCAGGCTGACAGACACTGGATCCCCTTTGAATGACACAAGAAGCTTAGCCAATTGTTGAAATTGATCATTTTGTCTTTATACTGAGGTATCATTCTTGGTAAGGGCAGCATGCTACTCAGGGTCAGGGTCATACCAGCCTGGGCTACATGATCAGAGAGCTCTTCCATGTCTCTTTTCATGTAGTCCAGGGAGGTACGTCTCAGGTCATTCACACCAACATGAACAATGACAGAGTCATATTTGTACTTGTTCCGGAGTGACCTGAGTGCTTGTGTTATGTGGTGGATTCTGGCTACTGACAGGCAGCTAACAGTAACCTTCTGCTTATCCAGCCTAGTGAGTGGGACATCAGTGTGCCTGACTATAGAGTCACCTATTACTAGTGTGTTAGGTATGTTATTTTGGCTTAAGGGCTGTGATTGTGCGGCACACTGATTTTGTGTTTTATGTGTTGTCTGGTTTGTGATGGGAAGTGCAGGTTGTTTGGGTGTCTGCTTTGGAGGTCTCTGATGCTTTTGCAAGTTTTTATTTAGAGCCTCCAAGTATGATTTTGTGTATTTATGTGTATTTTTTGCCAGTGCTGTTTTAGTAGGTCTGTGTGCTGCTGGAGTTGTGGTGCAAGTGTTAACCTTCTCCTCTTGACTGTCTGTTCCAGTCTTGGATGGAGACAGCTTAGCTTCCAGTTTGGCTGTATAATTGCATCTCTCACATATGTTAGTGTTTTGTGGTAGGAGGAGATGGTTGTCTGTGTACATGAGGCAGTTGTAACATTGCCTCAGGATACCCAGATTCACCAGCTGGACTGGAGAGTGCACCTGAAGTTGCCCTTTGGTCATGCCCAAATAGTAGGGTTAGCTGCTTAGTCACTTGGTTGGTGAGGGGTGAATAAAGAGACTTGCCCTGCTGGGCAATCAGTGTCAGGGTATATTAGTGCTTGCTATTAGGTCTGAGCAAGTGCTGGGCTGTAAGATGCTTTTTGAGTGCTTAGGTTGAGAGTTAGACTAGTTTCAAGGGAAAAACTGAAGAGGAGACTTAGTGGTGCCGGGAATAATTTAACCGTAGCTAACTGGCACTGCCCAAAGGAGGGATGGGCCTCCTTGAAATTGATTACATGTACAGATATGCAATCAAGGGACTCCACACATATCTGCTGACCTCAAGAGATCCAAATGTAGTGAAAGTTTTGAAACATGATATGATAAATCTAAGATGACTTCCCTGCTTAGGCTAGCAGAAGCCTATCGGGGTCAAACAGGAATGGAAATCAAACCAGAACTGGATAAAACTAAGCAGCAACTGAATGTGCCAAAAAACAAAAGAAAGAATATAAGGTGAAGGACCAGATAAGAAGACCAGAAATGTGGAAAATGCATAAATATAGTTGCAAGTATAGAACACTTCTGGAAGAACCTCATGTTGATCAGGAACAAATGCAAGAATGGTTAAGGAGAGGCAAATTCAAACCAAGAGATGAAAGGTTAATATTGGCGGTACAAGAGAGTGGGCTACATACACGTTGGTTTACAAAGTACATTGAACATGTGGGAGAAAAAGACAAATGTAGGTTTTGTAAAACCGAATTGGAAACAGTTGCACACCTCGTTGCTGGTTACAACATACTAATGGCAGAAGGACTGTATACTGAAAGGCATAATAATGTGGTGAGACTTGCACTGGGGATTGTGCAAACATTATGGTACTTAAGTGGCTGAAAAACAGTGGAAACATGAACCACAAAGCATCATAGAAAATGATAAAGTCTACATCACATGGAACATCCATTGCCAACAGTTTAAAAGATAAATGCTAGGAAACGGGATATAGTGGTTAAAGAAAAGAAGACAAAAGTATCATTGATCATTGAAATCATCACACCCAGTGACTAGAGTGTCCTGCGTACAGAGAGACGCAAAGTCATAAAATATCAAGATTTGCGAGCAGAAATGAAAGCAATGTGGAAGAAAGATACCCAGATAGTTCCAAGAGTAGTGGGAGCAATGGATCATATAAAAACAAAGTCTACAATCATATTTAGATATGCTACCAATACATGTAACTCCATACGAATTTCAGAAGGAGTCATTACTGGGCACATTGCAGGTGCTGCGAAGAGCACTTTTGACTGACATCAAAGAGTGAAACAATACTAATTTCATGAACGTTAATCGTACTTTGACTTAGGAATGGGGTCCATTCCTATCATGGTATTAGAAATCCAAAAGATGTGGAGAAATTAAAAAGATTGAATTGATATTTATAATTATAAAGGGGTATGAGGATAGACTAAGGCAAGAATGAAGTAGTCAGATATGTTGACACCCTGTATTATTTAATCCTGACAAGTACTAGCTTTATTATTGTCTGAGAGGATAAGATCACATTATTTAAATTACTAAGCAGCTTATACCTCTGATACTCAAAGGGTTTAGAAAATCCTCCCCTGGATTCTCAAAAGCTTGCACGGCATGCATGATTCGTGTAAGAGGTAATGTTGGCAATATGGCAATCAAGCGATCCAAGTATGTGCCCATTTGACGTGAGCGAGCGCTCTTGCACTAGTGCCACACGCTCCAGCCCCCATATGCAAAGTTCCCATTTGCAGATGAAAACCATGCAAATGAGGTAAATCTGCTATCCAGGGAGCAGGAATTAGGGCGTGCAGGACTAGCGTAATATGCAGAAATGTACTTGGTTAGTAACCAAGTACGGTTCTGCAAAATCCAAAACGGGGACATGACAGCTCCAAATAAAGGCAACATATAATTGAGGAAGCATGCCAATGGCCAAGTATAAGGCCATTGGCATTGCAAACAATTCAAAATGTACAAAATACAACTTTTATTATATGTCTGCCGATCACGGTTGTTGAAGCATAGGGCAGCGGCGCGCAAACGGGATCGGTGGGAAAATAAGAAAATAAACCTAAAAAAAGCAGTCTAACTAAAATCAGTATTCCACCATGCAAGTCAATGGCAGGCAAAAGACAACCTGGCCAGTGAATAATGGTTGCTAAGGGGGGAGGCACAGTGTGACACATGTAACTATGCATTAGCAGGCAATCCTATGCAAATGAGGGGAAGGATAGTGAATCCCAGTTTTCCCCAGCATGTGAGGCAGGTCCCAACAGTGTAAGAGTATGAATAGCTGAGTGCAAGACTAGGAGGTAGGTGACATCATGGGTGGGTGTGTCAGGTATACTGTAAGCGGATTTGAGCTCTGTGGCTTGGGTATGCTCCCAGCTTAGCACAGCCAAGCTAGGGGGTGTGTCTAAACCTGCCCAGCACTCTTTGCAATGTGTAAGTGGGTGTGCGCGCTGCACACCGGGATTTACAGGAAGAAAAAAGAAGTTAAACCAGGAAACAGCAGCAGTGTGCACATCTGAGTACTCTGCGCAGTGCGACCTCAGGCCAAACAGAAGGGCAATGGGAAGGGACATCAGCAGTAGGAAGGTAATCAAGGAGAACTTGCATATCTGGCAGGTGAAATGTATCAGAAGCAGCCAATTACACAGGCAACAGCCTAGCCCAGCCCAGCCCAGAACACTACTATAAACTAAGCAAACACCTTCCCCACTGGTTTTTCCCACACTCTACACCACAGGTATATACAGGCGGTGAAATTTTAACAAACAAACCTACAAAATGAGAAGGACTGTAACAGGCAACATAGAACAACATGTGTAAGAGGCTGAGGGTGGTGAGGATGTGCATGCTGCCAAACAATCCACAGTGAGGAGATGGAGAAGAGTGCACAGACCCAGGCTAACCTACCAGGGGCTACATGAGCTGGAGATAGTGGAGCACTATAGGGTGGACAGAGAACTCCTACAGCAAGTAGTTGAACTGTGCCAGCCACACCTAACACACCAAACCGAATGAGGGGAACTCATCCCAGTGGATACCAAGGTATGTGTATGCCTAGGTATACTAGCCACAGGTACCTCCCAAAGCACAACTGGGGATAACATGGAGATCTCACAGACATCAGCATCCAGAGTATTCCACCAGTTCCTGGATGCCATGTCAGCACATGCCAGTGAGCATGTATATTTCCTCAACACCCATTAGGTGTTGACCAGCAATATGCATCTCTTCCACCAGATAGCAGAATACCCTGGGGTAGTGGGTGCTATAGACTGCATGCACATATGCATCAAAGCACCTCCTGGTGAACAGGGTAGGGCCTACATCAACCGCAGGGGCATCCCCTCCATCAACTCCCCTGTGATGCCCAGGTCATTATAATGAATGTTTGTGCTGGCTGGCCTGGATGCTATGACAATTCCCACATATGGCATCTGATGCAGCTGTACCAGAGATTTGCCAATGGGGACATCCCCTATGGTCACCTAGTGAGGGATGCTGGGTACACACTGGAGTCATGGCTGATGACACCCATCAGAAATGCGCACACACCTGAACAACAATGCCATAATGAGGCACACGCACAGGCCAGACATATAATGGAGCATGTGTTTGGGATGCTCAGGTCATGGTTCCAGTGTCTGGACATATCCGGTGGAGCCTTGCAGTATTCATCAGCTACATGCACCCAAATTGTCATGGTATGTGTGATGCTACACAATATGATCCTGCAGAAACAGCTGCAGCAGAAACAGCATGGGGCACGGCCAAACAGCCCCCCACCAATGCCAAGGCCTGCACAGGCACAGAGTGACCCAGAGGAGGAAGAACCTGAGCATGCCCCAGTAGGCAGAAGGAGGTGTGCCCAGTATGCCCTGGCCTTGGCAAAGAGGCAACACATAGCACATGCACTGACACAGTAGGGTCCCAAGGAATGAACCCTCTCTCCGACTCACACATACAGTAAAAGGGATGACATGCATGACACCAACTGTGCTCAACCATGTATAGGGAGTGTACTATGTGCATCTGACATAGGCAGCCCTCCGGCACCATCTGCAAGTCTGGCACACCCACAAGATAAGTCAATCAACCTACCAATTACCAAATGGAGTAGAATGTGTTGTCACCTATAGCTATGGTATGGATGTGAGCATGCAAGGGAATTTGGTGGCTGAATGTTATGGCAGCAGACAGTAGACACCCATAGTGGCACCCTAACATGTGTAACACATACTGGAGTCACCGTAGTAGCCAGTACTATACAGAGTGACAAAAACCACTGCAGGAAATGAGCTGTGCAAAATGTGTGTCCATGTGACCCACACATGCCAGTCAGGATGGTTTACATACCCAATAACAGTTGTGGCCAGCAGGACAGGTAGAAACAAACCCAAACAGGGCCTGTGCCATGGCCCCAGAATGATGGATAGGGTTAACCCCACCCCCAGGCCTACACAAACAGACCACAGCAGGGCAGGCAGTGGGATACCAATTCTGAAGGGCAAGATGTCAGACAATAATAAGTAGGGCAACCAAAGCCACGATCTGTAGTATACTGGTGTGCATCTAGACAGCATGATAGTTAGAAATACAGAATGAAATAGAGTACATGACATACCAGTGCAGACATAGCAAATGTGTACAAGTGTCACTTTTGCCCCCCCATCCTACATAGCAATGTAATGACAGTCAGGTGTGTCCTCCCCACCCCCATGTAGACATGTAGAAACAGTCAGGTGTCCCCTACCCCCAATCCAAAGTAGAAATGTAATAACAGTCAGGTTTGCCCCCCCCGTCCTGTGTAGAAATGTAGCAACATACATGAGTAGGTATAATATGAGTGAAGCAGAGATGCCCAGAGGTGGCCAAGGTAGCAGGATAGGCTGTAGAATGTGCATAATATGCAGGTCTGTGTGTGTTAGGATGGTGTATGTTTCATATTGTGTGAGAGTGGTCAGTATGTATGCATGTCAAGGTAAGACCTGGTGGCCATAGCCCAGTACTGCTGATGACAGGGACAAGCCCTGACAACTGCAGTGGCAAGGACAATCCCCACCAGTACACTACCTGCTAGCAGTAAGCCAATGTAAATGTATGGTGGTAATATGTGTCACCATCTGAAGGACTGGCATGACATGGCTGTTGGGATAGATATACAAGCAGTACACAGGGGAAAGTACCCCAGACATACAGTATATATTGTATCACTGTGAAATGGAGACAGCCTTGGAATTGTGCATACAGGTATGCATCACAGCAACTGGTCCTGTAGTAGGGGATACCAGTGATGTCCACCTGAACACCTGCAGATCACAAAGGAGGTAGGACTGATGTATTGAGAAACAGCTGGTGTACCGGCACAGGCCAGCATACCTGAAATGCCCCATGCATATCTGTGTGTCAGATGCAAGTAGTGTCCATAGGACACATGCACCCAGCTCACGCAAACACCACCCACAGGTACCTCTCTGGCCATATCCCTGCTGTAGGGAATGGGTAGAGTATGACCCCCTCCTGTACATGGCAATAGTGGAAGAATGCAGCATGCAGTGCAGGTGTCCCATGCAGGTGTGTCCCTAGCTGTACGTAGCACCCTGCCAGAATGACAACCACCTGATCAAGACTGATAGAAGGAATTTGCATGAATACCTATCATACCTACCCTGTCACACCAGGCAAATATTCTGTATGGTGGTCTGCAACTTTAGGCCTGTCAGAATGCAACAGCCTGCCACATGTGGCCCACAGCAACACCTAATGCCTCACAGGCCTCTGCCAAAGGCCTCTGTCTCACACGTACTGCCAATGCATGTTAAGTAATGGACACTGAAATAATAACATAACACACTCCACATAAGCCATATGCAAGGCCATGTGGACAAACCACAGTAACATGTCCACCATGTCCTACTGCATGAACTGTGGACCAACACTAACACACACCTGTGATGGGGTGATACCCTTAGGGAAAGTATCAGAGAATGTATGCATAACGTATGGAAGCGGTTAGAATAACAGAGGGGGGGCATGGCCAGCATGGAATGTGCAGGGTCTGACACCAAGCTGTGTGCCCACATTATCCCTGGCTGCAAATACATAAATGGATGGCTACACACCTACCCGTATACCACAATAGGGTTAATGTCCTGACCCATGTTCCCTGCCTCTGGGCAACCTCTGCGAATTTGTACAGCTGTGAGGCATTGCCATAGCAAGATAAGCCCACACTGTCTTGTCAATGGGTGTACAAGTATGGTATCCCCCACTAGTACTTTACCAAGGTGCTGAACTGGATACACAGACCCAGCATCAAGTGTCTGCAGCTCCCCCTCCAGAATGGCATAACTTACCATGAATACATAGGTGTCTGCCCACAATACGGGACAAAGCTGCAGTAACCCTTGTCCCCCAAGACAGCACTGTACGCAGGAATATCCACCTGGCAGTACATGAAGACAGAAAACATCACTGTGTATAACAGTACACATGTCTGAATATCACTGCAACAGCTATACCATGCAGCTGAAGCAGCACAGACACAATCACCTACAATACAAACTATCCCCTGCACAGTTTGTCCCCATATTGCCAAATGAGCGACGGGTACCCAGCAGAAACACCTTGCTACCTGTAGGTGTACAACACAGGGGTCTGCACTGGAGTACAAACTACCTGGTATTGATTCACACATTCTGTACAGAAGGGCATACTGGCCATGCTCACACACTTAGAGAAATGAAGGCAATGTCAGTCAACAACATACTGAAATGTCATACTGGGCATGCTCACACACGTCATCAAAAGAAGCCCAAGTCTGCAAACAACAGTGGACCAGACAAATCTGGCAGTAGCAGATGTTAGTGCAGACACTCCTCAGTATGCACCACTCATGCTTTGCACACACAGTGGATAGGAATACATGCATATATCCAAGGACAATACACTATAATAAGTCATATGTACATGTACATAGATGTGTGGGAGAGAGTGACTGTGACAAGGAGCCAACCATTATGAGGCTTGTCCCACCCAGCACACAGCCAAATGACTACAACCACATGATGCTCAAATGTCACTCATTGTAGACATTAGCCACCGGTATCTGTCAGCATTACGGACTATGTGGTGCAAGTGCTAGCTGTGCAACACGACTGTACAAGGAAGTAGTCATCTAGCAGCTGTATACACATACCTGTGGAATATAACCCTGTGTGTGCCCGCATGTGGTGTGTCTACCTCTAGATGAATGGGTTATGGCCCATGCACACACACTTCCCTCCCCATAGCCCTACTATGACAAACCTGCTGAGATCATCCACTTTGAAATATACCCTTGGGAAAAGTGTAGCCCAGTAATCTCCGTAGCATGTCCCATAACTGTGTATTGCTGTAGTGTGATAAAGTAGCTAGGTAGGTGTTCTAATCCCAGGTGTGTGTGTGTGTGTGTGTGTGTGTGTGTGTGTGTGTGTGTGTGTGTGTGTGTGTGTGTGTGTGTGTGTGTATATGTGTGTCTGTGTGTGTATATGTGTGTCTGTCTGTCTGTGTAGGGAGCAAAGCTATTTACGGTAGCCACACTCCTTACAATTCCCATACTCATCTTTGGCAAGCCTGCTGATGTCACCCACCTAGAAATACACCTTTGGGAAGTTTGCAGCCTAGTAATCACCATAGCATGTCCCGTAACGGTGTACTGCTGTAGAGTGATAAAGTAGCTAGGTAGGTGTTCTAACCCCAGACGTGGCAACTGTCTGCGTGTGTCTGTCTCTGACTATGTAGAGAATAATGATTTTAGGGTAGCTGCACTCCTTACAATTCCTAAACTCGACCTTGGCAAGGTTGCTGATGTCACCCACCAAGGAATACACCTCTGGGAAGGTAGTAGCCCAGTAATCTCCATAGCGCATCCTGTAACTGCGTACCACTGGATTGTGATTTAGAACTGTAGACGGGTTTCATCCCCACCCATGGCAGTTCTGTATGTTTTGTGTGTGTCCATGTCTGTATACGGAGCACTGCATTATATGCTAGTCACATGCATTACATTTCACATGGCCCACTTCAGCAATCCAGCTGATGTCATTCTTCGTGAAAGACAGCTTTGGGGAAGGAGTTCCCTAGTAATCTCTGTGGTGCATCCTATAACAGCTCCATGCTGTAGTGTGGTCTAGACCCCTGTCAGGGGTTCTATACCCCCACATGTCGGTGGTGGATGTTTTGTGTGTGTCTCACAGTCTGTGTAGGGAGCAATGCATTTTAGGGTAGTCACCTGCAGTACATTTCAAATGGCCTACTTTGGCAATCCTGCTGATGTCATTCATTGTGGAATACACCCGTGGGGAATGAGTACTTCAGTAATGTGCATGGCGCATACTATAACTGCATAGTGCTGAGGTGTAATAAACTAGTTAGGTAGGCGTCCTACTCCCAGACATGACATGTGTGCGTGTGTGTGTGTTCGTACCTCATATCCTGTGTAGAGGTGGTTGTGAGCATGTGGCCAATGTGGAGAGGGTTTTGTATATGTCTTATATGGTGGCCCTACTATATAGCACAATGTCCACCATACAGGGATAACAGATGTGAAATAGCTGAGAGGCTGGGGTGCAAAGACATATACATACATGTGACATCAAGGCCAGGCAATCACATTTAGCAACCCCAGTATTACCCAGAGCACACTCTCAACCCATGTCTCATACACACACACATACCTAGACAACAGCCAATATGTGGGTAGTACACTGCATATTGGCCACTGATACTAAGCATGGAGTGATAGCAGTGGGCTACAGAGGGCATGTCCCCTGTCCATCTGTCCAATATGCACATACATGCTGACAGTACACCTCCCCCATGTTCCCCAATGGACACCTGCACCACCTGTGGTGCCATCACATGTGTCCCACAATGGACATACCATGCCTGACAACATGCCCTGTATGGAGATTTGCCACTGACACCATTGAATACTGTCAGCATGCTATCAATGTAGGTGCAGGTAAACCTGGTGCCCATTACTGGTCCCCGCCACAGGGGGCAAGACTGGCACATATGATGGTAATCTGTGTTCACAACATGGGCCAGACACCCCAGGTACAGTTCCTCATGTCACTGTACATTCATGTGGGAGGTGTGCACATCCCAGACACCGTCCATGTCATGGGGTAAGGAACACATACATAGCAAATGATGCACATCATTGGCCACACACAATAGTCACCCAGGTGACTGGATGGGGGATACAATACCTGCCTGTGTGGGCAAGAGCGGAAACTACAGCCCTGAGACACAATGCAGACCATTGTCATGTGGCCTGATGCCAAGGTATACCCATCGCCTACCCTTGTATAGCCTGCTACCACAGTAGACCACCACACACCCATGCAGACATGCACCCATGCATGTCAGTACTGGCACAATGTATGTTTGTCTGTGTGTTGTATGGTGCGTATGTTCACAGCTGCATTCACTACAACCCTCATGCACATACAGAAGCATGCTGTCAGATGTCAGACACCTTTTCATAACCTTTGCCCATACTACCTCCATATGACCCGTATGGTGCATGTGGTACCTGCACAGTGATGTGTTGTGGCAATCCCACTACTGATGAGTTGTACCCCTGGCCCTGCCGAGTGTGTTGATGTGTGCGTGTCCCTGTGAGAGTGTGGCTGTGGTGATGCTGGTACCTGTACGTCACCTACCATATAGCTACAGTATCCCTTTTGCAGAAGTCACGCACCATCACAGATATATTCTGAGGGCTCCACAACATGTCACCCATGTGGTACATCCAATAACTGCATCAAACTGTGAACGCAGTACATAGTTGTCAGGGGGTTTCATACACTGTGCTGGTAGGTGTGTGACACAAACAAGCTGCAGTTTTACTCCCCCACCCCTCCCTGACATGTCTTTGCCTCTGTCTGCCTCTCCCACTCCCTCTCTGGTGGATGTGGAGATGTACACCAGCTTTGCTTAGGCAGCAGCATGTGTATTTTAAGTGATGCTCATGATCAGCTGATGGCCTCTGCACGAATCGCAGCCCTCCCCTAGCTGATTGCATGTGGAACAGCTGTGGTAACATTCCCATAGCCAATTGGATGGAAACACACTCCAATATCTAGGAACATCATGTTGGTGTTGGCCCTTGTCATTCACTGTGAGCAGGAACTAGATCTATTGGTTGGCAACCAGCATCTGTCATGGATTGGGAATTTACCTTCAACAACATACACTGTGGAAACAGGGCAACACACAGGAGGGGTAAGTGCCTGACCCACCTACAGACTGTAAGTGCTGCTACACTGCATGTGGTGTACTGTTGGTTTAACAATGTGTGTGCGGATATGTCTTTCCTACATGTCTCCATACCTGCCATGTCAGTTCCATGTATATGTGGAATTCCCATCTGCAGGGTCATCTGCAGACAGGGCAGTCTGTTGTGCCATTTGTTCCATGTGTTACCAATGGAGCATCTATCTGTGGACTGCAGATGGTAGTGTGAGGATTGCAGTCTGCAGAAGATGAAAGTCGTGACACTTACTGGTGTCTTATCCCTCATAGGATATATGTTGCCACAAACCCTGTTACAACAGTAAATGTATGAGGTTATCACAGCAACATGTCATTATTGGCCCTGTGTATGTGCTGCCAGCCACAACTCTGCCAGTCTGTGTACATATGTCATGCATGATGTGGTGCATATGTGCTGTACACCATAATTAGTGTCATCATATCTGCTAACAAGCCAGTGATATATCAGACCGCCCCACGTATCATATACAGTAGGGGTTATATTTGATGACATAACCTGGACATTCTGTGGATGTTTGTACAGTCCTACATGTGTGTGGGCATCAGTGTTACAGATAGCAGGTAGCAATAACTTCTACAGGAGAACCGGCACACTCAGGGCAGCTACAAATGTGTAAGGAGGTTCAGAAACTACAGACAGAGTGAGTAGAGCCATGTTATGCTTTGTATAGTACTGGTGTTACAGGGTGTGGGTGTACATACTACTTTACCTTGGAATGCAGTCTGTCTGCATAGCCCTCAACTGTGGGCCTATCCTCTTGGTGGCCAGAGGTGTGCCTAACATGTGTTGTCTGTCCACCACACAGGTCCTGTGTCTGATATCCCACTGGCAGTGTATGTGCGGAGTGCTATCAATACATGACCTACATAACAAGCTTTGCACATATGACATGCTGTGGGAGGGTGTTCCGTAGTGGGCTGTGAGTATATCACACTTCCATTGCTGCCATCAGTCCACGTCTGTTGTATCCCCCACACATATGGTGGGTCTGGGCCCATATATGTGTGGGCGTCACCTACACAATACATGTGTGCTCTTATGCACTCCAGAGGCCAGTGTATGTAACAGTGGTATATGGCCCTGTATTATTTAGTCTGTGGGGGGGCATCATAAATGACCTAGGCTGTTAAATATGTGGGGGTATCAGGGGTGAGCTGTCATAAGTTATCTGGATGTGAAGTGCCGTATACTTCACCTTTATGTATAGCACGTACATATATTCAGTTACTGCAAGCCTACTGCCACCTGCCAGACAGACTGTTCTGTTTATCAGTGTGCATGTGATGGTGTCAGTTATGCCTTTTTATGTCACAGTAACAACCCATGTGGTCACATGATGTCTTTACCTCCCGCTGCTGTTGTACAGAGTGTAGATAGCGGCTGCTGAACTATACACCTGCATTACACACTGTTGATCATTTGGTATTCTGTGGCCCAGTCAGTCCTCACTACTGTACAAATCTAAAGACTTGGCATGGACAGTGACGGTTGTGAACCTTTCCAGACTACTGCAATAGCATAACTGTTTCACGGTTGCATTCCTTTATTTATATGGCTGTCACTGTCTGAACAACTATATGACATGGCATGTAGAACTATCATGGTACACAATTAAAGGTATTCCATTTCTGCAAACCTGTGTGTGGAGTTTACCCAATGACCTCTCTGTGGGTATATGCCTCATTTGTATGGGTGGCCCATACAGTGCCCAGTTGTTCAGGGGTTAGCTGTAGGCATAGTGGCTGTTCCATATTATGTGCACCGACTACATATGTATCCTACTGTACATATATCTGTGTGTGTATGTGTAGTCAGATGTATATCCACATGGGTCTACTTGAAAACATCGACATGCCAAAACACCGAAGACGAGAACATCGAGACCGGAAGATCGACAACTGAGATGACCGACAGTTTAAAAGCAAGAAACTTCACATGCCCAACAAACCACAATCCCCACAATCAACAAAACAAAACAAATACCTTTCCCGAAAAACACACACACAGCACAAACACACCAAAAACCTTACAAACCTACACTAAACCTTACATACACAACTATCTATGCACTAATCTTAACCCAAACCCTAACCCTAAGGTCAATCACTATTGCACACTCACCTAACCCGCACCCTAACCCTAACTCACTTAACCCGCCCCTAACCCTAAAGTCTGTCACTATCGCACACTTACCTTAACATGTCAGTGTTCTCAGCGTAGGGCTTTTAAACTGTCTGTCATCTCAGTTGTCGATCTTCTGATCTCGGTGTTCTCGTTGTCGGTGCTATGGCGTGTCGATGTTTTCAAGTAGACCCATCCACATATATATGTATATATATATATATATATATATATATATATATATATATATATATATACATATGTGTGTATGTATCTGCATATCTGTGTCTGTGTATCTGTATCCTGGGAATGTTGCTGGCTACAAAAATGAAAAGGTAGCAATGTCCACCACAAAACAGCCACAGAAAATATTCCTGAACGTATGTAGTTTATTTAAAAACAAGAAGTAGTATAAACCACAGCAAAGATGGCCAACCAACGAAATTTTCTGCAAAAAATCTTTAATAGACGTGACAACAGTAAAAACAACTAGCAGTCAACTTTAAAACGAGCGCTTTCGCCTGGTTAATACCAGGCTTTATCAAGATGTGCATAAGAGGAACCCAAACCTATTTATAATTCTTTAATGGTCATCTGACCTATGCCTAATTAATTAATTAGAGCAAAATTAATAAGTTACATTCTTAAAGGTGTATCAAAAAAAATATATATATATATATGTAACTTGTGGTACAACCTGATATAAAATAACCATAACATGCATATTTGTTAAAATCTATTGGTGATTCAAATAACTCATTGTGTTTTATTAATATATTAATGTTAATATATTAATATCCTAAAAACATATAATCATTCTTAAAAATATCTGAAGCTTCTAAAAAACAACTTACTATACACATAAACCATAAAGTGCAGCTGCAGCAAAATGCAATTTAAAATTTATAAATTGCTAATAAAGTTAATAAAAATTATTAAAAATTAAAAATTATTTATACAATAAATGCCATGCATCAAGCTATAATGTTATGCAAATACATAAAAAGAAAGTTTTTATTACAGTCTGGCCCTTCTAATTTTTAGTACACTATTAATACTGATATTATCATTGAGCCCAGGGGGTTTTGCTGTGGTTTATACTACTTCTTGGTTTGTGACTTACTACATTTCTGTTTATTTAAAAACAAACACGTTTTCATTACAAACAATACAGTAACTTCTTCAGAGGAGAATAAGAAAATAACAAATGGCACCAAATTTAAACCTATACGCAATTACGCCAATAGTTACTCCGTTGCCAAGTTGATTAGTTAATATTGGCAAGTGGATACACTGTTCATTTTAATTAAGAAGTGTAATAATTCCAGTAGTTGTTATGAACAGTATGAACAATTTTTTATTAAATAAAAAATGCAACACAAATCAAAACACCCTATATAAAAGTTTATCTGATAACCTAAAATATTTAAACAGTGGAAGAAACCTTTTTGTAAAAAGTTAATAAGGTTGTTAAACAATACTATTAACAACTAAAATATAAAATTAAAAAAAAAAGAATATAAATTTCTTACAAATATAATCAATCAACTGTTGTCGTACCCAGATACAGAACTGTAAAGTCTATCTAAGGAAACTCTTAAGTTTCAAAATACAGGCTATATTACAATTCTCATTAAGTCCTGGTAGAGTAAATGCATCTAAAGAAAGTTGCCATTCCAACTCACAAACTTCTAATAGCAAAGAAGAAGGACCACCTCTAATATCAGGCAGAAGTTGATTTTTAGCTTGAAAATGGAAACTATGACCAGGGTTAGCGTCTATGTGCTTAGCTAAAGCATTATTTTTCTTGCTCCTTCTAATTGAGTAAATGTGCTCGTAAATTCTGTCTTTGAATTTACGGTCAGTTTCACCCAAGTAGAATGCAGAGCAACAGTCACAAGTAGCCAAATATATAATACTTTTAGAGTTACAATTGAGTTTATATTTATTGAAAAATTTTTTGCTGTTAATCGTAAATGAACTACCTGACTTGACATATCTACACATGTTACAAGAACCACATGTAAATGTTCCTTTTACCCTACTGCCAATAGTGACATTTTTCATTTAAAAGAGGTTTTTAAGGTTAGCACCTCTTCTGTACACTATAGATGGAGAGTGACCTAACTTGTCTACTAAATATTGGTTGCCCCTTATGAAGTGCCAGTTTTTAAATAAGATACGTTTAATACCTTCGATGTCTCTATTAAAGGTGGTCACAAAACTAGTTCTATAATTCCCTATTGGAGACAAGAAGTGCTGATCTTGCTGTATGGTAGAGTTGAAATTGTCACTAGATTTAGATTCTACTAACTCCAAGGTAAGGTTGTGTGCACCATTCATCCCTAGATTAGAATCTATTTCGACAAGTGGTAGGGAGTCCACTCTGTTATGAATTAATAGGGGACTGTAAATACCTCTGTCACGTTTCAGTTGGACTTCGAAAATAAGATCATCCACCATACTTGAGGGGTAGCCCCTATTAATGAACATGTCTCTAAGAGATTGACATTCCATTATGAACACTTGTTCAAGGGAACACATTCTTACAGCTCTGTTTAGCTGGCCTTTGACTATGGAACGCTTTTGTTTATAAGGATGAGCACTAGAATAGTGTAAAAAGGAATTACAGTAAGAAAGTTTTCTGTGTATAGCAGAGTGAAAGCTGTTATTCAGGGAATCTTTCGTTAATTTTACATCCAAGTAGTCAATTGAATGAGCCTCAAATTTATGTGTGAACTGAAAGAATGAGGTAGTCGAGTTGAAATAATACAATAACTGTGATGCCGCTTCACTATCACCTTTGAAAAGGATAAAAGTGTTGTCAAGTAATCTGGTGTAGTAAACCAGACGAGGCATAATATCTACGTTGTTAAAGACGAAAGTTTTTTCCCAATAAGCCATAAATAAATTGGCCAAACTGGCCCCGCAAGGAGAGCCCATGGCTACCCCTTGCTTCTGTAAGAAATATTCTCCGTTGAATATGAAAAAATTAGAAGACAAGATAATGTCAACAAGTTCAGTAACTAGGTCGATCTCAGTCTTAGAAGCTTTCAAGTCTAGTAACATTAATGCTAACCATTCAGTTGCTTCAATGTGTGGAATAGATGTACAGAGATCGACAACATCAATTGTCAAAACATTGACAGAGTTGTCGAACTGTAGACTATTTATCTTTTCTAAGAAGGACCCGAGTCCTTACAAACTTGTGGGACAAGTCTGAGATATTTTTGCAAAATGCTGTCTACAAGTTTTGCACAAGGATATGTGAGAGAATTGCGTCCGTCGATGAGTGGTCTCATAGGGGGATTCTCCCTATTTTTATGGATCTTGGGTATGCCAAACATCACTGGTGTTTTTGGAAAGGAAATGTTAATATAATTAAAAGTTTGAAGATCGATCTTATTTTCCACGAATAAGTCTCTAAAATAGGATCTAGTCCTTGTTTGAGACACGTTCATTTCATTCAGAGAAGATCTCGTATATGCTGGACTATTAAGAACTAAACCCATTCTAGCATTATAATCGAAAGTATCGAAAAAGACCAGTCCCCCACCCTTATCTGGCTTCATGACCCGTACTGAAGACTTGCTCAATAGGTGTAGAGCATTGACTTGTTCAGTGCTAATATTAGAAACTTGTTGAACTCTATTAGATAGACTTGTTTGAGCTAAATGTCTGAAATCAAGTTCACAAATATTCTCAAACAAGTGCAAAACTATGTGTAATGGTGGATTGAATGTGCTAGGAGGTTTTAAATTGTCACTAGGTAGACAAGGTTCGTTGGCAAAAAATAATTTCAAATTTAATTTTCTTACAAAACATTTTAAGTCAATCAGTGTTTTTGCCAGATTGAAATTTCTACTAGGAACAAAAGTAACTCCACGTGCTAATAAATCAATCAATATAGGGTCACTGTCCAAAGTGGAAAAGTTGTATATATAAAAATCGCCTCGAGAGTTAGTTGAAAGTTTCAAATTAGGACTGGAATTGTCTGTTGTTACCTCTTCCGGCGATTGTTCCAGTTCTTGTTCTTGTTCCTCTGATTCCGAGTGTTCCGAGGGGCTGGTAAGTTCTTGTTGTTTATGACCCTCTGAAAATTTGAGCTAGAACTGGAGTCGACTGGACCATGACTGTTACCTTGATGGTTGTTGGTGTTACCTTGGTGGTTGTTAGCATCATGGTTTTGTCTTAGTCTTTCGCTACGCCTAAGATTTTCAATAGGGTCCTGAGTGGAAGTCGACGGGGTACCAGTATATATATATTTAAGTATATGTGGACATATGTATCCACCCACCTACATACCATTGATGTGATATGATGTATGTGTGAATCAGACATTTATATGTACCTGTGTATCTCTCTGCATTTACAGATCTATGACTGTCCATATGTCCATGCATGAGTGGCTCACAATATTGACCTGTCCCACATTCGTCTGGCCAATTGACATGGATGATGTCAGGCATGTGGTCAGTCAGGAATGCCGATACATTACAGCTGCAGACATCATGTTGTTCAGATTATGTGTATTACAACAGATCACTGTTTAACTAGCAACATTTTACATGTATATGAACAATATTTCTCGTGTCCAGATATGTACCCCACTTTTGTCACACTGTGTCCACAATGTTTGCAATAAGAGGTTGAGTGTTGTGATATTTGTACAATTCCCCTTATGCAAACTGACTGTGCTGCCATGATATATCTGGGAATACATGGGATGTCTGTATATCTGACATGGTGTAGTGTTAATTCACTATGACTGTGGTATGCAGGGTCCTGGGTTCGGGCCATTAAGTGGCTGTCAATTAGGTTGCAGAGTTGAACAAGGGCGGTGGGATGCCGAGTGATTAAGGCACTTGTAAGCAGTCGTGAGGGTGTTTGCACGACAGCATGCATCACCAACTGCAGGTAACAGCCAGTTACACCAGGTTAGCCTCGACATTGCTTACTTTGTGTACGCAGTGCTCACAGTCACGCAAACACAGACCTCCGGTTACATATGCCTAAAGATAGTTTGTGTCAGATTTGCTGAGCCTGGAAATGTAAACTCGCTTACTAATGCTGACGGGTCTATATTAGATCTTCAAAATGGTTCATTATCGAATGCCGTAACGTTGAACTGCAAAACCCGAACTCTAACAATATCAAAAGCTCAAAACAGCAAATTTTTTCCCAGTGAAAAAATTTGCTATTCTGAGAGACACACACACACACCACAAGCACACTAAAAATCATCAATCCACACACATACATTTAAAAGTTACATCTAACCCTACACTACACTCCACATACACTACTATCTATCCACTTACCTTAACCCAGACCCTAACCCTAAGGTCCGTCATTATCGCACACACCTCCCCCATGCCCTAACCCTAACTCACTTAACCCGCCCCGACCCCAAATTCCATCACAATAGCACACTTACCTGACCCGCACCCTAACCCTAACTCACTCAACCCGTGCCCTAACCCAAACATCCGGACAATCACACATTTACCTTAACCCAACCAGTTACTTTCCACCACATCGCTGAAAACAGCGAAGCCAAAACAACGGCCAACCGAATTCTTTCCCTAGGAAAGAATTCGATTTTGTGCAGCTTCTCTGTTTTCAGCATTCGCAATATTGGGTTCGATATTAGATCATTCAAAATTCTGCATTTCGATGATCTAATATAGACCCAGTGCTGACATATGCTTACAACAGCTTAGTGCTGCTTAACCTATCTACTGCTGTATGCATTATGATACCGACATCTGATATGTGCATTTCCTGCAGTACTCCTGTTCATAAATATATATGTTATTTCATTGCCATAGTACTCCAGTTCATGTATATATGTTATTCCGTGGGTTATGCAACATACATATTACCCATAACATGGTTTACCATAGGAAATGGTATGTCGCAGTACATTCCCTGTATCCCCCCCTCCTTTCTTGCTGACATCCATGGGCCGGTCCCATTAGAACGGGTTCATCCAACCACGGCACGCCTTGGTCCATAATGTTGTACCCATCATTCCCCCCCCATTCCCCCTCCACATCAGTCATCCTTCCAACAGATTCCAGCCTAATATAGCCACACAACTACACATTGCCCACTCTCCACTTTTTGGGACCCTTCGTGTATGTTGTCTCAACCCATGGATCTTCAGGCTTCCCATACATGAAGTCCGCGAACATACGTCACCGTCTGTGCTTACTTTTTAGGCATGGTATGTTACCTCTAGGACTTTTTGGCAGATGTTTGGGGTCATCCCGCCAGGGATGGACATGCGTTTGTTTAAGAGTAGACTTAGCAGGGTGACATTGCTTCTCCCACTGGTAGTATCTTGCCAGTAATCTGGGAGCCAGTGCTGTGCTATGCTTAGCAGTGCATATTATTACATTTGCATGGTAATTGCCTTTTGGCATTGATTTCCCCTTTGCCACTTGTTATATATGTGTCATGTATCCTCGACAAGTGTACGGACACTGTATGGGGTCCTGGGAACTTCTACACTTTATTACATTAACACCTCACATCTGGACTTACTGCTGTACTCCACTTCACATATATATGTTCTGTAGTCAGTTATGGCACATATGACTGTATACTGATGCCTTTCACACGTTCAATTTGGTTATACTATGGTGAGGACATGTTTACTACTACCCCATTCTTCTGTACATCTGTTATGGCTTGGTGGATAGCTACTGGGACTATGGTGTATAGGGTCCTGGGTTCGTGACCTGCATGGCTGTTTATTTTGTTGCTGGGCTGACAAAGGCCCATTGGATACAGAGTGATTAAGGCACGCTAAAGCAGTTTTAAGGCCTTACGCCCACTTACTAGTGCATACATATGCCTTCTTCTTCTTTCAGCTTTTTCCCGGTTAGGGGTCACCACAGTGGATCACCTGTCCGCTCATGATTGGCAGTGGAGTTTTACAGTGTTGAGTTGCCAGCCCGGCGCCCAACCTTCCACAGAAGGCACAGTGCGTACATATGCCTACTATTGCCTATTTGTGCTTATACCTTCTTACTAGTGCCTTTTTCCATCTGACACTGATACATCACATGTGCATTTCTTGTGGTATTCCAGTTCATATATATAAGCTATTTAGTGGGTCTTGCAACAAAAAAATTGGTTACAACGTGCTTTGCCATGTAAAATAGACTGTGCTACAGTGGGACCCGAACCAGGAATGCCTGCTCATTGGTTGGATGCTCTACCCGCTAAACTATTGTTGTTCTGCTTCATTTGCATATTTCTACCATATTGTAATACCCATGTTTCTTTCCCCTGGCCCCCGAGCTCCACTTACACAGCGTCCATCCATTCCCCAGGAGCTAGCCCAGCCATACTACACCTCCACATATTTCCCTCTCTGCACGTGTCGGTAGTCCTCCATTATACTGTCTCAACCCAAACTTCTGCAGGCTCTTCATCCGTTTAGTCCACGTACATTTGAGCCTTCCCTTGATCCTCCTCCGATACTGGTGGAAACATCAATGTGACCCACAAAGTTTGGTTCATCCCACCAGGGACGGACCTGTTGTTGTGTCATGAGTAGACTTTGCTGGTCTACATTGTTTCTCCCACTGGTAGCATCCTGCCAGGGGTTTGAGAAGCAGCAATTTGCTCACCCACTGGGCCAGCCTCATCTCCCAGTTCTGCAGAACCAACGTCCCAGGTGTGACATTCTGTGCATGAAGCATGCACACATGCCCTCATGGTGTGCACCGTTTTTCATTCTTCTCTTCAGTATTATGCAAGACTTCTGTTCTCACAGTATGTTTGGACAGGCACTGTTCATTGATACACATAGACTGCTCAGAATACTGTGATTGAGCAATGTGCACATTTTTGCTGGTATTAATCTACATACTTTCATACATTTCCTGTACTGTTGAATGACTCTGCTGGATGATATGTTTGTGATAGCAGCTGAATGTGTATCTGCCATGCCTTAGTGGAAACTCACTTAGACTATAGTGTGCAGTGTGGGGGGGGGGTGGAACCTGGGAGTGCAGATTATTTTGTTAATGGGCACAATGAGAGCTGTTGGCTACAGAGTGCCTAAGGCACTGTAGAGGAAGTGTAGGTGGGTATACGCTGGTGTGCATGAGGCTCAGGCTTGCTGACCTCCGGTTATGGCATCTTACACTGAGTTGGCCTCCACATTGCTTGACCAGTGTGTGCATTGTTTACTGCCACCCAAACAGGCATAACCCCACTTGCTGCCGCATACCCGCATGCTACTTCATGTATTTAGTTCACATTTGCTGTTCGGGACAATCCGACTGGATGCTTCTCCATTGTCAGCGGTGGCCCGGGGAGTGGAGCTCTACAGTAAATCCCAGCTACACATTACACATACTACTGAGGTGTACACATTCATAGAGAGTAACAGACTTAACATAGCTACATACCACATTCTTCATGCTTAGTTCACATTAACATGTCGGTATTATACATGCTTAGGTCAGGTTTACATCTCAGGTATGACTGTTGACAAAGGTCAGTTTAAGGTGAAGTTAGATTCCAGTTTAACAGTTCTGGATAGGTTACACTCAGGTATCCGGGTTAGGTTTAGTTATTCCATACCTGGATAGGTTACACTCAGGTATCCGGGTTAGGTTTAGTTATGCCATACCTGTGTGGTAGAGTAGAAGAGAATAGTGAAGGAGTAGGTGGGTAGGTAGAGGGGGGGGACTTTGTAACTGTATAGTAGGCCATTGGAATGATTGGTAGGGGAGCAATAGGGAAGGTGTGCAGGATGTTGGGATTTGTATGCGAGGCGGACAGGAGTTGTCGGTTTCACTAGTTGGTGTAGGGGTATAGAGTGTTAGTTGGGGGGGATTTGCCAGGTTGTGAGCATGTGCTGATCCAAGTGTGCTTGAGGTGTTCCTTCATGTGTTATTTACATGTGTCGTGTGGGACAGCTGAGGTAATACACGTAGGTAGGGAGTTCCAGATTCTGCCAATATAGTTGGGGAAGAGGATGTCACCTACTTGTGACTGTGAACATTAATAGTAATGAAACAGGGGTTCATAGGTAAGTGGTGTTAATAGGGCACACAGAGGGGCAGATAGTAGGAGAAATGTCCAGGGATGTCCAGGAAGGCTGACGGGAAGGACCACAGGTGGCTATTCCTTCTACAGCAACAGCTGTGTATATACACTGCATTTGGAGGTAGGTTTGGACACACACCCCTGGGTGGGGGTGAGGACAACAATAATACCTTGTGATGCCAATTAGTTCAGCTTACATGCCTACAGTGGGGTGTTGTGACCATGTGTTCTTTGGTGTTATTTAGTGGAATTTGCAACAACACATCTGGTTATACCATACTTTGCCATGTAAAATAGACTGTGCTGCAGTGGGACTCGTACCGGGAGTGGCTGCTCTGCCCAATGCACACTACTGCTTACATCCCTGGGGCGGTCTGAATAGAACTGCTCCAGCCAACACCTGCACACCTAGGCCCATAATTTCATACCCATAGTTCCCTCCCCTGCACCTCCTCTACAGCACTCATCCTTACTCTGGGTGCAGGTCGGGTCTAAACACACAACTACACACTGCCCACTCTCCACTTCATGGGACCCATCTTGTACATGGGTCATCAGGCTTTCCCACCCTTGTAGTATAAGTACATGCACACCCTGCCTTGAAAGGTCATTGCACGGGTGTCCTCCTATTACAAGACAATGTTTGGGGTGTCCCGCAAGGGACGCTCCTGTCTGGGTTCCATGATTAGACTTAGCGGGTCCACTGCGTTTCCCCCCCTCTGGTTGTATCCTGCCTGTGGTTTGGGGAGCAGTGGATTGTTTACATTGTTTGTGTGTTTGTTTGTATGTTTCCCCTGTCTGGCTGGGGAGGGGTTAATGCTACGTGCTACACGTTTGTTGATTGGGCCCCCTCACCCCCACTGGCACGGCCTGTGAACTTATGTCATTCTTAAGTGCTGTATCATATCATAGCTATATATCTGTGTATATACACACACACACACACACACACATATATATATATATATATATATATATATATATATATATATATATATATATATATATATATATGTATGTATATATACATATATATATATATATATATATATATATATATATATATATATATATTGCTGTATATATATCTAATGACATGTGGATGTATGGGTGTCTGCATATGTATTTATCTATATGTGGGTATTTATATATATGTCTGTCTATGTATGTATACATTTGTACCACAGAGAGGGAGAGGTATATATCTATTTAGTTATGGGTATATATATATATATATATATATATATATATATATATATATATACACACACACATACACACACACATACCTCTACATATTTAGCTACATATCCTGTAATGTTGACTGGTATTGTTGGATACTGTGTTTCATGTGCATACCGGCCAACCTTGTGTGCCACATATGCTTTGCGATACCTACAACTAAATCTGTTAGTGTACACAGAGTCACACGTGAAATCTATTGTTAGTACCAGGAATACATTCGTCCCATGCGGGACAACCCGAACATTGAGTATTCAACTTCGTCTACACCCAGAGTTACATAGGTACCCATGGCTATGTGCATGGACTACGGCATGTGCTAGACCTAGGATACTTGGGTCGGGACCACATACGGGATGGGTCCCGAGGGGGGGGGGAGTGGAGGGGGGGCAATGTGTGGTGGTGTGGTAGCTATGGGCTGGTAACCAGGGTAAGGATGCTGACTGTGTGTGTGCAGCGGGTGGAGGGTAGCTGAACTGTGGGTAATGAATGTATGGGTCGGGGATGACCTGGGTTGGATAGGCCTGCACTGCTCGGCCTGCCTAGTGGGTGGGGGAGAGGGGTATGTGATGTCAACATGTGTAACATAACAGAGGTCTATTTAAATCCCTATTTCAATGACACACGTACAATACAATGAGCTTGGTAGTGTATTGCAGGGCGGATGTATTTGGCTGGGCATGGGGTATGCCAATTCGTACGTGACTTATATTGTTTGCGGGCCTCTCAAGCCCATTAACGGTGCATGTGGACATATATGTTTCTGTTCATCTACCATTGCTATCTACAGATGTCTGGCCATATATACCTCTGTGGGTATATATATTTGCTTACATATTTCTAACTATGTCCGTATATACCTACAGAGACATATATCTGCGTACATATATGTAACTTGCTGGGTATATGTGGACATATAGATGCTGACATATATATGTGTAGTTGGCATTTGCATATATATCTGTTCATATACTTGTATATATATATATATATATATATATATATATATATATGTGACTACATCTATAGATATGTTGTATCTGTTTAGATAGTAATATATTTGCACACACACACGTCTATCTAGCTGTAGGTATACATTCTCTGTACTGTTGCATGACTGGGCTGGGGTTATGTTTCTAACAACATACAATTTATGCATATCTGGCATGGCTTAGTGGTAAATCATTTTGTGTATGGTGTGCATGGTCCTGGGTTCCGGCCTTGCAGAAGCTGTTTGTTTTGTTTCTGGGAAGAACACCAGACATTGGATACGGTGTGCTTAAGGCACTTTAAAGCAGTTGTAAGCGGGTTTGCACAGAGGTAAGCACTGCTATCTTCCGGTCACAGTGTCTTACACCCAGATAGCTTCTCCTTTGCTTAACCTGTGTCGGCAGTGTTTAACCTCATGCAAACGCACTTGCACATACTTACTAGTGCTTACATATGCTTGCTACTGCTTATCTTTGCTTACACCTGCTTACTGCTGCCTTATTCATTATGATACTGACTCTTCACATGTGCATTTCCTGCAGTACTCCTGTTCATAAAAATGTATGTTATTTAGTGGGTTTTGCATTACAGATATTGTTTATACCATGCTTTGCCATGTAAAATAGACTGTGCTGTGACTCAAACTGGGAATGCCTGCTCGTTAAGCGAACGCTCTGCCCACTACACTATTGCTGACATGTTTCATTTGCATATATCATCCTTGTTATCCTCTTCAGCCTTTTAGGCTGCTTTCACCATGGCTAAGCAATGGGCACACGCGCGCACCTATGATTAGCTGTACTCGGAGCATTAGACACCAGTACAGGGGTTTCTTCTTTTGATTTTTATGTCCTGTTGCTGTTGTACATATGGGGACTGCTGGTGGGGATATGTGGACACCTATGAGTGGTATCACTCATTTATTTCCACTTTCTGCTCTTCAACATTGCAGGGGTGTGTTTATTCTGAGGGCTCTGCTCTCAGACACACCCCTGCACTCGTACACACTCTGTGTAAGCCTGGGGGCTCGGGCAGCATGCCTTCATTACTATGCATGGCGCACTGCCATCCTGCTCCTAAGCGGCCACTTCCTTGCAGGCCTAGACTAGTCCTGCACAGAAGATTAGTAAATCCGGGGGGACTGTATTTTGCTTTTTGGAGTAGCAGACAGGAAAGCAAAGTGAGCTACATTGCCAATATTTATTTATTTTACATTTGTTTACTGGGAAAGTCCAACTGGATGCAGGTCCTTTTTCAGTAGTGGCCTGGGGAGAGAGGCTCCAAGAGTACAAATACATACAATAGAGAAACAAATACAGCCAAGTGGGAAGCAAATACATACAAGATTGTGGTTTCAGACAATAAGTAGAGCAACAGTAACTTACATAAAAATGGTTTACATTTAGTGAATATATCCAAATGATTATGTACAGTCAAAGTTAAATTACTATTAGTGGTAGAGCATGCTAGTAGAATAAGAGTAATGATAATAGAGTGGAAAGGAGGAACAGGTTATCTAGAGGAGTTGCAGGTGCAGAGCCAGGTGTTAGTAAGGTGTGTTTTTAGGAGTTTTTTTTAATTGAAGTGTTGAGGAGTTAGTTACTAGTGATTTAGGTAGATTATTCCAGTGTTTGGAGATGTAGTTGGAAAAAAGTGATTCACTTGCTGAATTCTTAGCTTTGGTGGCATGTAGAAATAGTTTATTGCTGGAGTGAGGAGGAATATACCTGAATGAGATCTTTGAGCGCAGGGTTTTTTCTGATTGACAGAGTATTTTATGAATGAAGGTAAGTTGATTAAAGAGAAAAAGTTGAGAGAGTTCAAGCCACTTGAGCTGCTTAAGTGATGAGCAGTGATGTGACTTATATGAAGCATTAGTGGCAAACTTGGAGATTTTATTGTAACAGGCTTCAGGTTTGGCTAGATCTGTCTTGCGGAGGTTGGTTAAGATTGGGGAGATGTACAGGAGAGTTGAGAGGAGCTGGGCTCTAGCAATGGTGGCTGTTGTGTTTTGTCAGAAATCTGTTGTTTCTATATAGGAGACCTAGTTTTTTGTGAACTTTTTTGATGGATTGGGCAATATGAATTTCAAATTTCTGGTTATTGTCAATTTCCACTCCTAGTAATTTGGTATAGCTTGTTGGGGTGATACTAGTTTTATTTTTAGAGAGGATACTGAAGGTTGTGGATTAAGGGGTGTAGCTGGAAGAGAAGTTTTGTTTTGTTGGGATTTAGGATAAGTTCAGAGTTAGTGAACCAGGATTCAGCAGATAAGAAGGAATCTTGAGTAAAGGTATGGAGGTCTTTGAGGGAGGAAGTTGAGAAAATCAGGGTAGTGTCATCAGCGTACTGAACCACTGAGGCCTCGGGTGTAGCCGAGTGGAGCTAGCCGATATAAAGAGAAAAAAGAAGAGGACCAAGGATGGAGCCTTGGGGAACCCCTAAGGTGACAGGGCAAAGGGGTGAGAGATCTTGTTGTCAGAACACAGCCTGTTGATGTTCTGCTAGGTAACTTTGGAACCAGGGGATAGTGGGGTGACTGAGGCTAAGGGAAGAGAGGGCAGATGAGTTTGGAGTGGTTGACCATGTCAAAGGTCTTGGACAGATCCAGGAATATGGCTGATACAAAATGACCATTGTTTCTATGCTGGTTAACTGTGTTAGTAAAGGACAGTAGGGCTGTGATGGTGCTGTGAGAGGGGCAAATACCATGTTGGGTATTAGATAGGAGCTTATGTGTAAGGGGATAGTCCATAAGTTAGGTGTGTATGACCCTTTCCAGAATTTTTGAGAGAGGGGATAGAATTGCAATTTGGCGATAGTTTTGTTAGTTCAGAAGAGTTACCTCCTTTGTGTAAGGGTAAGACGTGGAATATTTTTCAGATGGTAGGGATGTAAGCATCAGATAATGACCTGTTTCTAAGTATGGATACAGGGTAAGCAATTGCTTCTGCTGCAATTTGCAGGAATTCAGCAAGGAGATTTTTGGCAGCTAAGGTAGTGGGCTTAATTTTTTTTAGTAGTTTTTAGATGATGTTAGTGGAGACTGGGTTTAATGTAAAATGGCCTATCTCTATATCTCTATATTGTCTGGGTTTGGATGATGGCAAACTTGCTATGCCTTATCTTATTGACTAAGGAAGAGATATCTGCTAGACCAATATGAACCAGAATGTTTATAATTAGGACATGTTCAGGCTGCTTGTGGGAAAGCAAATTCATTTTGATGTATGGAAAAGAGTTCATGGAAGCAGAGCATATGGCAATACAATCTAAGATAAAATATTAATGTAAGGGCACATGTGAAATGACTAGTATAGAACAAGGTGATGAGTGATATGGAGCACAGTATTTCACCTTGCATTTCTCCAGACAATATGATAAGAAATGCTTATGACAGGGTGTGAGGTAAGGGTATTTAGAGGTATTTAACCTTACAGATTTGATGGGGGAACACTTTTTTACACTAGTGAAGCAGATTCTAATTAACAACTGTTTACAGTTCATTCTTTCATGCATTCATTCACTCATTCATTCATTCATTAACTCACTCATTCATTCCTTCATTAATTCATTCATTCATTCATTCACAAATTCATTCTCCACCTACTTGCTCAGTGTATGGTCATGGAGGAGGTAGTGACTGCCCTTGCATTCAGTCCATCAAGGCTTAGAAAATATACGGAATACGGTCCAACCCCATTGCTGGGATCAATATAGGAGACCTAGTTTTTTGTGAACTTTTTTGATGGATTGGGCAATATGAATTTCAAATTTCTGGTTATTGTCAATTTCCACTCCTAGTAATTTGGTATAGCTTGTTGGGGTGATACTAGTTTTATTTTTAGAGAGGATACTGAAGGTTGTGGATTAAGGGGTGTAGCTGGAAGAGAAGTTTTGTTTTGTTGGGATTTAGGATAAGTTCAGAGTTAGTGAACCAGGATTCAGCAGATAAGAAGGAATCTTGAGTAAAGGTATGGAGGTCTTTGAGGGAGGAAGTTGAGAAAATCAGGGTAGTGTCATCAGCGTACTGAACCACTGAGGCCTCGGGTGTAGCCGAGTGGAGCTAGCCGATATAAAGAGAAAAAAGAAGAGGACCAAGGATGGAGCCTTGGGGAACCCCTAAGGTGACAGGGCAAAGGGGTGAGAGATCTTGTTGTCAGAACACAGCCTGTTGATGTTCTGCTAGGTAACTTTGGAACCAGGGGATAGTGGGGTGACCAAGGCTAAGGGAAGAGAGGGCAGATGAGTTTGGAGTGGTTGACCATGTCAAAGGTTTTGGACAGATCCAGGAATATGGCTGATACAAAATGACCATTGTTTCTATGCTGGTTAACTGTGTTAG